>NC_139623.1:118645778-118660778 GCF_964638095.1 Poromitra crassiceps
TGAGCTGCTTGAAACTATGAACAGCAGTCACAGTGTTCGATGTGCTCCAGGTGAGCTGCTTGAAACAGTGAACAGCAGTCACAGTGTTCGGTGTGCTCCAGGTGAGCTGTTTGAAACTATGAACAGCAGTCACAGTGTTCGATGTGCTCCAGGTGAGCTGCTTGAAACAGTGAACAGCAGTGTTTACAGAAGACAGACAGGCTGAGCTCTCGACACACACCTTGATGCTTTAAAAGCTCCAGAGAAACATTGCAAAACAGCTGATTTGTGCAACTGGCACAAGATCAACAGCTGAGAAGCAGCGGTGCCCACGGATGCAAAAGTGGAGGGTGAGAGTCGGGCGGGGGGGGGGGGGGACATGCTTGTCAGGTACATACTAAACGCCCACTTGTAGATCTCAATCCAAAATATGTATTTTTGTGTTGTTGTGAGCCAAATTTACAGTAAGTGTCTAAGTTTGTATTTTTGCAAGCTTATTTGTTTTCCATGATGGCTTTCACAGTGGACTCCATTGCCTATACTGTAGGTTTTGTTACGGGCCCCATGCAGTTGGGGTCCATTTTTCCTTTATTTTCCCACGTCCTTTCTATTCTGATATGCAGCATATTTAGATCAATCCCATGATTCCTGGCTGTGATGTCACTCACTGCGTGCACACCTTAGCCCTTGTTCACACAGGACGCCAAACGTAGCAGAGCTGAAGCTTGAGGCAGGCTCAAGCTGAACTGATGCCTAACCGTTCACACAAGAAGCCTTCTCTTTTCCTCTCACCGCCTCCTCGCCGTGCCTTGAACCCGCCCACAACTCCCATTGAAAAATCTTAGCTAGTTAACGCTAGCTCTATTTCAACACCACACCGCACAGTTGCTGAAGAATGACAGTTGGAGATTGATTGACTAGCTTTAAATTAAGAAAACATGGTTGAATTCTGATGTAAAAAAAAAAATCCCAAGAAATTGGATTTTGTGATTTGGGGGGGCTAGGATAGGTGCACTCTATGACCAGAGATGTGATCTAAAATAGTTAAAAAGTCATTTTTCATTTCAGCTCAACTTTCTTTCTAGTTAATATTAGCGGAATACACGTATGCATCCCTGTGTGACCGGTGGAGGCTACACAGCCATTGTGCAGCAACGCAAGTCCAGTTATTAATACGCAAGTCCAGTTATTAATCTGTTCAGCATTCGCAAATTTGGCCATTGATCATTCCTAATTACCCAATTAAAAAACCCGCCTCCATTAGGTCACTCGGAGGGGTGTTCTTTACACTTTCTGAAAGCTTCAGCGCCATCACATGTAAAATGGCATATAGCTCGCTCACTCACTCACTCACTCACTCACTCACTCATTCACTCACTTGTTATAGGATTCTGAATGTAATTAGGATCTATTGCTGAATCACCTCCATTAGGAACAGTGTACCTTCTTCACCCGTGAAGTATAACATTTGCAGAGAGAATTTTATGAAAGACACAGATGATAGTTAAAAATGTTAAAAAGGCAGACCACAAAATGTAATACAGTATAACAGCTTACAGATTATTATTGTCACGGCCAATACTATTTACAGTTTTAAAACGGTAAGATCTGATAAGGTTGCATTGCTAAGACGTATGAAGATACACCGATAGCATCGCTGGAGAGTTAGACCAACAATACTGGATGGTGCCTGACTGTGTGTATCTGCAATATATATATATATATTTAAGTAAATATCACACGAGAGGGAGTGCTGTTGTTGGCTAATATCGGCACTGCTGTGATTCGGTCGTAGGCACGAGGCCGCAGGCCGAGTGCCGAAGATAATCACAGGATTATTAGAAGTTAGTATTAGAATTCAGGATTCTCAGACCGCAACACAACAGACAGCAACCACGTGAAGGAATCCATGGCAATGTGCAGAAATGTTTTAATACAGCCTTACAATACCCCTTTCACAGCAGTTAAGTTTATACAAAAACACAAGTCCTTAAATCTACATGCAGACCACACATTTTGAGTTGCACTCTTAAAATAATTAAATAATTCACCTTTATTTATACAGGGGAGCCTCACTGATAGCAATTTTGAACCCATGACCTTCTTGTTGTGATGCGACAGTGCTAACCACTGAGCCACTGTGCCTGCCTGAAAGAGTGCAACTTGAAACATGCAAGTGGTCTGCATGTATATTTAAGGCATTGTTTTTTTTTATAAGCAAAAGTCCTGTGAAAGGAGTATTTTAAGGCTGTATTAAGAAAAGAAAAAAGCTGCACATTGCCATGATTTCCCTTGTCACCACTCTGTAATTTATCCACTTACCTTATCACCTTGCTGGATAAAATAATTGGCAAATGATCAAGATAAATAAACATCTGCCAATAATAAGGATGTCATTTGGAATGATGTGTCACAGTATTAATGTTACTGTGATATGAGCAGTGTTGTGGTTATCATTTATTGCTAGCATTTGATAATCAAGTTCTATACATTTTTCCGTTTTTAGATGGGGCACTGAACATGAAGAAAAGGTAGTTGAGGAGTACACCAAGATGATGGAGAGCAGTGCTTTAGTGGTAAAAAAAAAGTGGGTAAACTATACTTTTGAGGCAGCTTTCTCACGCGGCACCGGCAGTGTTATAACGGCGGATAAACTATAAGCTTCCGTGACCGATAGGCTATACAAGACAAAATATGAACAACTTAAATCTGAATAGCCCTATAAGGTACAGTATATCAGGGGGTTCCCCACATCCACATTTCTGAGTAGCCAGCCAGATAGGAAAAGTAGCTGGCTATGGGATGGGCCTTGGACTTTCAAGGGGGGTCCGGGGGGATTCTCCCCCGGAAGAAAATCTTATACATTTTAAAGTAAAATTCGTCAACCTGGTGCATTTGAGAGCAAAATGAAGAGGCTAAATCTATGAAGAACTACACACATCTCTAATGTGTTGTGACTTTACAAATAATTAGGCCTAAACAATCAATATAAAATGTATTTACACATTGTGCACAAATTGCATTCATTGTGACACATTTACAATAGTTAATATCCAGCCAGAATCATTGCAAATGGCTGTTCAAAGTAACAGTATAGCATTCAGTTAATCAATGCCTGTTTCTATTGTTTCTATTGATTTTATGGTTTCTATTATTTTATTGCTTTTATTGTTTTTAACTATTGATTTATCTTTCCTTACTTTGTGCACTTTACTGGCCATTTGTGCACTTTATTCTACTACCTCACTTTACCGGTCGCTGCGTGTCTGCACTTTACTGATCGCTGTGCACTTTACTGATCGCTGTGCACTTTACGGATCGCTGTGCACTTTACAGATCGCTGTGCACTTTACGGATCGCTGTGCACTTTACTGATCGCTGTGCACTTTACGGATCGCTGTGCACTTTACTGATCGCTGTGCACTTTACTGATCGCTGTGCACTTTACGGATCGCTGTGCACTTTACGGATCGCTGTGCACTTTACCGATCGCTGTGCACTTTACCGATCGCTGTGCACTTTACCGATCGCTGTGCACTTTAATGCTACCTTGCACATTATCGGTCATTGTGTGCCACAAACAAGGTCCTTGATGTTTTATTTAGCCTTTTATTTATTTTAACTATAGGCATGTAACATTTAACATGCTACTTTGTGTTGTTTCTTGTCAATGTTCTTATTTGTATGTCTATATGCTGCAACTCAATTTGCCCATTGGGACACTAATAAACTTGAACTGAACTGAACTGAAGAGCAGTGCAAATTAATAACATTAGCTTGATTCAGCTCAGCACATCAAGCTTCAGTCATTGCTACTTGACAACAATAATGTCAGGCATAATCTGACTAACTGCTTTAAAAGCAATTGACCATTTGCAACCTATATTGTTCGTTTTTTCGGGTTATTTGTGAAAAACTGACGAATCCATTCTGCTTCTTCTGCGTCAGAAATTGTCACGTTGTCTTAATTGCGTGAAGTGATTCAGTCCAGTGATTCACTCTTCAGTTGTAAAACGGTAGGCCTATATGATTTTCCCCACACACATTTTTAACCAACATACTGTAGCATTGTCAGGAAACCAGGCGAGCGGTCAGGATCTAGTTACCGCACTTTATTCTGTTAACACAGGTTCCAGGGCTACTGTCAGCCGTAGCCCACGCCAAAACAAACCCCACAACACACACCCAAAATCCCGCTAACTCTCCTAGCTTCTCCGCTCTTCACACCCACACAGCCTTCCCCTCTCAGGTTCCACACACCAACTCGCCGAGCTGTTCCCCCGCTCTCACAGCTCCCCTCCCCCCAGCCAATCACAGGTGAACCCCTCTCTCACCCCCCCCCACTGGCTAAATGTCGCCTTCACAGACCCCCCGTAAATCCCCACAGACATGTCAATCCCACAGTTAACCCCCATGCACAGAACAGTATAACACACCACAGTAACACACAAACCCAACCCGTTACACTTCCCCCTCACATCAAAGCTTCTGGCCCACCAGAAGCACACTAGTCCCTCTCCCCCCCAGTGGGGTCACTCCTCCGCCAGGTGACTCTCCTCGCCCCCCCCCCCCCCCCCGTGTCCCACAGTCATCACACGCACTGCAGTAGTTCCGCACATCCTCCTTGTGTTTGCCCCAGTAGTGTCCCCCACGAACACGGCGGAGCGTCTCCTCAGGCCCGCGATGCCCGAGACAGCCGAGGCCCTTGTGCGCCCACTGCAGTACCAGCCCTCGGAGGGAGCTGGGTACAACCGTCTGGAACCCTCTTTTCCCGTGCTCCCCCCTCCCCAAAACTCCATCTTCACTCAGACGCAGCTTCGCAAACATATCCCACAGTCCTTTCGTGGGACCGGAAAACGTGTGAATCTCCTCCACAGGGGGCCGGCGTCCGGCCACCACCCACGTATACACCGGACCGATATCCGCGTCCTCCGCCTGCCTGCGTTTCCACTCCTCCGCTTCGACCGACCAAATGGCCATGTCGCCCGCCGGGTCCACATCTGAACACTCCCCCTCTTTCTCCGCCTCTCGCCCGCACTCGTCCTCCTGTCCCCCTCCCCCAGGGGGCGGCGTGTTCAGGACAGCAGGGAGAACACAACCGGCCGCGACCACCACCTCGGCTTCCCGTACAGCAACTGTGGGGGGCGTAGCGCAGCTCGGCTGTGCCGGTCCCTCCGGCGTTAGTAGCGACACCTGCTCACCTGGAAATATATGCATCGCTCTCCCGATCCTAACAACGTTCTCTTCCCCCAGCTTTCCACACTCTCCCCAACCCGTGTCTCTTCCCTGACCTCCACTGTCTCAGTGCAGTCTCTGGCCAAATGTCCAGGCCTCTTACACGACCAGCAGAGTCTCACCTGCCAGCCGCCTGCACGTCTCTCCTCTCCCGTCGTCCTCTGCTCCCCGACAGCCTCAGGACACTCCCTGGCCAGATGCCCGAAGGCTCCGCACGACCAGGAGACACCCGGCCATCCCCAGTATCGTTGCTCCGCGTACCCCATCTGTCCCCCGGAACCGCTGCGACACCACCTCGCCAGGTGTCCATGTCCCCCACAAGTCCAACACTCTCTTTGCGGCTCCTCCGTCCGCTTCTCTCCGCGCTGCGTGACCTCCCGTAGCAGCTCCATAAGCCCCTCTGCCCAGGCAGGCGTCGCCTCCAACAGCCGTCTGATCTCCTGCATCAAGCGGGCCTCCACGCCGGCAAGTACCGCGCTGAGCTCCTGCTTCAGGCGGCCCTCCATGCTAGCAAGCACCGAGCTAAACTCCGGGGTCGGTAGCTCCTTTCCCCCCCCCGTCCACCGACAGGCGTTCTTCTATGCACACCATTCCACGTGGTCCTTGTAGCAGCTAGCACACAAACAGCTAACCGCGAACGCCAGGTCGCGCTCGAGTCTTCCAGTCGTTAGTTTTAACTTCTGACGCCAGTGTAGCATTGTCAGGAAACCAGGCGAGCGGTCAGGATCTAGTTACCGCACTTTATTCTGTTAACACAGGTTCCAGGGCTACTGTCAGCCGTAGCCCACGCCAAAACAAACCCCACAACACACACCCAAAACCCCGCTAACTCTCCTAGCTTCTCCGCTCTTCACACCCACACAGCCTTCCCTCTCAGGTTCCACACACCAACTCGCCGAGCTGTTCCCCCGCTCTCACAGCTCCCCTCCCCCCAGCCAATCACAGGTGAACCCCTCTCTCACCCCCCCCCCACTGGCTAAATGTCACCTTCACAGACCCCCCGTAAATCCCCACAGACATGTCAATCCCACAGTTAACCCCCATGCACAGAACAGTATAACAGACCACAGTAACACACAAACCCAACCCGTTACAATACGTTCAGCTCACCATGAGCTGGTCTCCAAATGCGCGTCTCCAAATGCGCATTGCGCATCGCTGCCACAATGGCACCGCCACGTTGTTTGTCTGGGCAGGCAAGCGCAGCTCGAGAAAGGCACCAACGTGACCGGGGCCGTGTAGCCTACCTTTCCCGCGGAGCGCTCCACAAGTAGTGGGCTACGTTCGCGTAGCTCCTGGTCAGTGCCATGTGTCATCTTGTTTATTTTGGTGTGTGACGTACGTGCTTGCCGTGGTCTCCGCATCAACAGAGTTTCCTACTTGAACTTTTTAAAACTCGTGCAATAATAAGTGCATAAACGATTTAAAAATGTGAGTAAACTATCTTAAAAGGTGCCTAAACGCTGCAGAGCATTGAAAAAGGTACCTAAACGGCGTTTACGTGCGTTTAGCCACCACTACAGCCCTGATGGAGAGCCACCACACCAACCTCAGTGTCGGGAAGGGAGGGCTGGTCATCAACCCTCAGTACCCATGGTTAGAGGCATCCCCAGACGGCATACTAACATGTGACTGCCATGACATGGGTGTGTTGGAGGTAAAGGCACCCAGCAGCCTTCAGAGTAGCACTTTAATTGAGAAAAGCAAACAGGACAGCACATTTTGTCTCTGAGATGGAGGGGAAACTGTCATTGAAGAGGGACCATCAATACTTCTATCAGGTGCAGACACAAATTCATCTGACACAAGCAAGCTACTGTGACTTTGCTGTCTGGGGACCAGGGAAAGGAGGCAAAGGGGGAATCAACATTGAGAGAATTCTGCCTGATACAAAAGAATTGAAGCCATGTGTGAAAAAGTTCATACATTTGTCCAGAAATGTGTCATTCCAGAGCTAGTAGCAAAAGTGTTTACAGCTCCTATTCTATCACATGATACCACCAAACCATCTGAACTAGGCAAGGGCTGTTACTGTGGGGCACCTGTCCTGGATAATGAAGACAGACTTGAGTGTAAATCAGGAATCTGTAAAAGGCAATACATTCATAAAAGTTGTTTAAAACTTGACACCACTCATTTAAGAATTTCAAGTTGGAAATGCAGTGACTGTATGCGGGAAATCGCTAAACAAAAGAGACATGCCAAAAAACTGAACAGAGTGGAATTTTGAAGTGTTTTATTCAACACAGGGTACTGTACACGCAGTCTAGCAGTACATAGTTGTATTTGAACCTTTTACTTTTCATATAGTTTCAGAAAGTTTTCTTGACTTGAACGGAGCATGAACAGAGTGACTGAGATTAGACAGGTTAGCATTTCCACAGCATTCCATGTCAAACTACACAACAATAAGCTTGATATTTATAATCTCATAGGTGGTGATGAATTGTTTAACTTGAGCGTAATTTCATTTACAAGTCAAAATTAGAAAATGTAGAAGAATTAATATCTCTACCTACAATAAGGCAGGTCATGGAATTCTGGACAAAATCATATTTAACAATAAAATATGAATAAAAGTATGAGTTTGTCATTGTCATTTAATTTATGGACATAAACCACTCTTTGTGCAGTAACACTTTTTTTTTTCTAATGGTTACTTTAACCCGAAGGGACAATTGAGGGAGCCACATTTGTCAGTGCACAGCACACATGGACTATTTTATCTAGAGGTGTAAGTGTCCAAAGAGTCAGTGACTGCAAGTCACGACTGGTGAGCACTCTCAAAAGTTTCAAAAAGTTTCGGTGCAAGGCGCAAACAATATATAGAAGGACAAAAAACCAGCACTCAAAATAAATCCTTTTGGGTTGTTTTAATACCTTCAAGCAGCAACAGCAGTGACAATGAACGTTTTGGCGTAAGCCTTCCTCAGCAAATGCTGAGGAAGGCTTACGCCGAAACGTTCATTGTCCTTCTATCTAGAGGTGTAAGACCTTTAGGATGCTCAGCTTCACGCATTTGAATTCCAATTGTACTTTGAAGTATGGTGTACCAATTCCTTGCCTCACCGATAACTCTCTCTACATGGATCCTAACCGATGCAAGCCCTCGTGTGGACTCCAATTCTACTGGACTCAGTTGCTTTTTCCCTTTAGTAAAAGCTGGGATCGTAAGCTCTGCATTATAGAGACCAATGGAATCTGCCACATCAAACCCTCTATCAGCTAGTATCACATCACCTGGGTTCATGCAATCCAAAAATCCACTGTTTTCAGTCACATATTTGTCTGATGTTCTCCCACCCCATCCTTTTGAGATGTAAGAAACGGTTCCTTGTGGTGTTATGCCAATTAGGTATGTCATGGTATTGTGGTGTTTGTATCTCGAATATGTCTGTGCTCTTCTGGGTGGGGAAAGTGAAAAGGCAGCGCTTGCCCCTCCCTCATTACCACCACTGAGGTGCCCTTGAGGAAGGCCCTTAACCCAAACCGCTCCAGTGGAGCTGATCAGTGGCCAGCAGATCAGACTGTGGTTGTACTGGTCAGCTTCCAGGTATGAATGTGTGTGTGAATGTGAACAGGGCACTCCTGAAAAAGAGAGCATTGCTCTCAGTGAGACTCCCCCTGTATAAATAAAGGTAAAAAATAAAAAAAATAAAAAAACAGCAGCTGTTGGAAAAGAGAGAGGTTTGCACCCGTCTGCAGAAATGATATCACAGATGTGAAAACTACTTGTAACTTTGAATATGTGGGGAGTCCAGTCATTGTCTTCACTTTTAAATCATCATTTTCAAAAGCCAGTTCATCAAATGTTCCATATTTAACAATGTCCTTGAGCCTATGGTTTTCCTCCCTGAGGTCATTACAATGCTTTTGTAATCCTTCAATCTTCTCCTTGCATGATTTGTTGTTCCTCGGCCTCAGCAGGTGGGACATTCTCAGCATCTGGGACTGGTAGTGATGACAGTTGTAGGATATTCCTCTTTTTCTCCATTCTGCTGCGCTGCTCAAACCTTTCCATGTCTTTCTCTGTTCTCTTCTTGGTGGCTGGTGTGTGGTGAAAGATGGATGGAACCCAGTCAGGGGACAGCGGGTCATCAGATTTGATACCTGTAAGTTAATGATACAAGAGGGGTTATGTCCAACATTCATATCATGAGAGCTAGCAGAAGTTCACAGACAAAAAGAGACTTAAATTAGTGAACACTTCTCAACTGTGCTGTGTTAATGATGGCAGACTGTGGTCTCAGTCTTGCCTCCTCTTACACAGCACAGTACAATTCAAGCACTTTCAAGGACCCATGTCTCTTCACGTTTTTTTTATTCACAAACTTTCAAGGACCAGTGGGAAGCCTGAAGTAAGTAACGTTAGTCACGTTTGTGATAATTTCGTGCAGATTGGTAAAAGCAGCTCTCTCTTCCAGCAACTGTTGTCAAGTCTCCAAAACATTCGCCTAGCTAACTAACGTTAGCGTTAGCATTAGCTAATAATAGCTAACGCTACCGAACTCAACAAGGCTAGGTACCGCCGAATGGGTGGTTGGTCCACGAAAACAAACGAAGTCAGAACAAGATATGACTAGTACGTTAAAATACCCCGTTAACGTTACTTGAGCTTACCTTTGATGAAATGTTGGCCGCAAAGACGTGTGTACTTTGATGGTAGCCATTTGCCCTCCCCAGCGACTGAACCACATCTAATCGCACAAATCCACAACCTCCTCCTTTCTGAGTTTTCTTTATCCGACGGGATTCTGTAAAAGCACAAGCCAGGCGTGTCTCCTCGTCGGTTAGTGCAACCGATAGCACAACAGGTATCCGGCATTTTGGCTGAACAAACACAGCGTGAGAAACTAGTCGACTCGGCGGGCAGCGGAATGAACAAGTTTTTTTTTTGACCGTCAGGTGGGTGTTCCCGGCAGCACGTAACACCCCTTGAAAGCTACGAATAAATATATATATATATCGGTAAGATATCTGTAGTAGTGGGAGGAAGACATGCTGCTTTCATTCTCTGCTTCTCATCTCCTTTTTGCTCAATTCTGTCCTCACATCACCCCACCTCTTTCTTCTATCAACACCTACTGTTCTTATTGCTGCCTCCTCTATAATGTATGCTCTTTTAGCCTATACTGTAATATGTCTTTTGGTGACATCTAATAATCCAAAGCACCATACAGTTCCCAGAATAGAGAGAAGACCCATGTGGTGTAGCTGTCAGTGTTACAGAGAGAACACAAAACATCTCATCAGTCGAACTACACGAGAATCCAAGCCAAACATGGCAAAGCCCGCTCATGCCCCTCGAGGACTGAAGGTATTAACCGATAAGCCAAAAAAAACTTTGAAAGAAGTTCCAAAGCAAAGTCTCTTTTTATAAAGCCTGCTCTGAATATTTATTCTGAGTTGTTTTAGCTCATTGGTTGAATAACTTATGCATTTTTTTATTTTTCTTTGTTTCTGAGCCTATTTTTGGCTTTGTTTGCCTGCACAATCTGCCACGTCTTTCCAACCGTATACTCTTTTGTAAGGAAAAAACAAGCATAACTAATAGTATTATTCATGAATAAGTCAGCACCAGTGGCTCCTGCATTACATTACTGGCTGTCCTGGGGAAGCTAAGCAGATCTGGCCTACTTTGGATGGGAGAACTGTAGGAGGTGCTATTCCTTCTGGTCTCTCCAATGCCCCAGGGCAGAGCCAGGAACTCTGTCCTGTGAGTGAGCATCGTCCTTCGGATGAGACGTTAAACCGAGGTCCAGACTCTATGTGGTCATTAAAGATCCCATCGGCATCTTTGCAAGAATACACGCGTGTAACCCCAGTGCCCTAGAGGGTGTAACCCTGGTGCCCTGAGGATGGGTGTAACCCTGGTGCCCTGGCTAAATTCCAAAAACAGGCCTTCCTTCCATCATGGCCACCAGGGGCCAGTTGCACCAAGTGGTCTTACGACTGGTCTTAAGCTAAGTTGGTCGTAACTTTACGACCTAACAGCTACGGCGCTTGCACCAAGAGGGCTTAAGCCTTCTTTTCACTACGCCCAGGCGTAACTCTTACGCCTGGTCAGAAGGAGGCATAGTGCCTGCCTGTAACAGAGATCTCCGTGTCTATCAGCGGAGACCTGCTGTAATTGAGTACCGTCCTCATCGTCGTAAAGTCGCCTTTGAAGCATGAAGTTAGATTATAACGAACTAGTTGTGTGGCTTAGCCTTCCCAAATGTTGAGGGTCATTTTCTTTTCAATTCACATGGTAGCGCATTGCTACGACCAGCGTAGTTAAGACCAGATGTAAGCCCTATTGGTGCAACAGGCGTAAATCCACTGTAAAGACTGGTCTTAACTAAGACCCACGTAGGAGTTACGACCAGGCATAGTTAAGACCACTTGGTGCAACTGGCCCCAGGGGTGTAGTGCTATTTGTATAGGTGCCACTAGTGCACCTATGATGCAGCGCACCCCAAACAATGACCTCCTCACTAGCTAATGTTACCCGTTCGGTAACGTTACTTGCTTGCGGCTGCAATCGTTAAGTAAACAAACCATGGAAAAGACTATAGTTTATTAGCTGATAGCTGCTGATTCATCTCCCTCACACAGCTTTTTAGCTGTTTCAAAATATGAAAGGATGGTTTGCTGCCTTTTGGTCTTTGCTAGATATAACTGCTACTGGAGGGGGCACCCATGAAAGGCAGGTGGAGCTGCAGGTGAAGCAGAGAAGGAGACGAGCAGCTTATCCAAAGGGAAGTTGAGGTTTGAGTGTGGGAGTGAAGTGAGAGGCTGAGTGACACTCATTGGCTTTTAGAAGAGAGGAGAGTGAGAGCTGAAAAGACCGGTGTCCTCTATTCCACCTCAGATGCATAGCCACCCACACACACACCCCCCCACACACACACACACACACACACACACACACACGCGCGCACACACACACACACACACACACACACAGTCCCAATCAGGATGAATGAGATTTGCTCTTCAATGAGGACAGATCATTATATTATGAGACAGCTACATTATTGCTCTGATCCCAATGCTTTTAACAGCTATCAGTGTGTTTGTGTGTGTGTGTGTGTGTGTGTGTGTGTGTGTGTGTGTGTGTGTGTGTGTGTGTGTGTGTGTGTGTGTGTGTGTGTGTGTGTGTGTGTGTGTGTGTGTGTGTGTGTGTGACGTGACGTGACGTGCATGTGCGCATGTGAAAGAGACCCATAATATCAGGCCATAACAGCGTTAATTGGCTCAAATGAGTTTGTGAGTTGATGGATGTTGATAATTGTCTTGCTCCATTTGCTTGTTCCTCGTCTGAGCACACACGAGCATAAATGAGGCCCACTGCACGCCCAAGAGCACATGGAAGCTGGCACGTACTGTATGGGCAGTGCCTGCCTGCCTGCACACCATCATAGACTATATACATATCTGGATGTAGCTAGCTACCCTGACGTCACCCATTGGTCTTTGGACTTTCGCCCTCGCCATCTTGGTTATTTGGACCCGGAAGGGAATTTGGACGAGAAGCTGTTAGTGCCGCGTGCTATACGATAGATTGGAAATACGTAATTTTGTAGGCGGCACATGGTCTCGCCCCCTTTTAGGGGGGAAACACGAGCCACTGTTCGTTGACTTCAACGTAAAATAGCAGTACCAACAAAAAATTTATAAAAATAACTAAATTAATCTTATTATTAATGACACAAAGAACCCATGACATGACAATATATTACAACTCGGCCGGCCACAGAATGCGCAAGATACATCATAAATATGACTTTGACCCATCTAAAATCATGTGACTCATGTCCCGTCTGTGAACTAGTTCCGGTGTCCGCCTCTTGCTAATTTAGCCTTCCGACATTAAATGCTGTTGTATTGGAGCCCAGCGTCGTAGGTTACTTGGCTCGGGGCTGTAATGTAAATATGTGACATGAGTGACATGATTTTAGATTGGTCAAAGTAATATTTCTCTTTGGGTTATTAATAAACTAAATTAATTCTGTAATTTTTCTATGTTTGTCTATGATTTCTTTTGGTACTGCTATTTTACATTGAAGTCAACGGCAAGTGGTGTGTTTTACCCCTAAAAGGGTGCGGGACCATATTGCCAATCTGACTATCGTATTGGTCCGTGATCAGCGAGCATGATCACTGGACAGGCAACCTGTCAATCACACCCCAAAACATAGTAATTTTAATTATCTATTTTACTCTAAATGGGACCATCATGAACATCATGCTGTATTGAAAAATATTTGAAACTGGCGATTGAGGCAATAGAGACACTGCATGAAATAGGCCACGCCCATCACAGGGGAAGCTCTCACTTCCACACACTAGCATAATTTTCCTTGAATTAAACATAGCTAGAAGCTGTTGTGTGGTGGGTTGCGCAGACAAAAATCAA
The DNA here is from genome assembly GCF_964638095.1 of Poromitra crassiceps. Taxonomy (NCBI): domain Eukaryota; kingdom Metazoa; phylum Chordata; class Actinopteri; order Beryciformes; family Melamphaidae; genus Poromitra; species Poromitra crassiceps. The sequence continues at coordinate 118,659,394 of NC_139623.1, forward strand.
AAAAATCTCCAATTAAAGTTTTTTTGTAGTCCCGAGCAAAACAAGGAAGCCATTGAGAATTGGCGAGAAGAAAAATGTGGATCTAGCTGTCAAGGAAGTAAGTTGGAGTGTTCATATGATCTTTGTGTGCAACACGTGACATTAGAGAACGCCAGGATTGGGGGGGAATCTTTGTTTACCCCCGTTTTGGGCATTGTTTCTGAATGATGAAACAGTGTCTCTATAAACTCATTAGGAAAGTGTTTACTGGGGCCATAAATCAAGGGAGAACTAGAATCATTCACTCCATGTAACCAGACTTCTTTTTGCAGCCAGCGGAGTCGCCATTTGAAAGAATGGACGTTTAAGTTACTTCCACATTGGCATCACAAACAAAGCTATGAGCTAGCCCCTTGCTGCAGACACAGACAGCCTCTGCACATCAGGGAATTTACACGCGCACACACACACACACACACACACACACACACACACACACACACACACACAGATGCATACACACAAACACAGTGCTTACTAAGCCCCCTAAAGCTTTGGCCAGCTTGATGCTGTACGTGTAGTAAACAATTGTGTCTCTAGGCTAGGCCATGCTGTCCAATCTCATCTTTATGTGTGTGTGTGTGTGTGTGTGTGGGGGGGGGGGGGGGGGGGGGGGGGCGTATGTGCATGCGTGTGTGTGTGTGTGTGTGTGTGTGTGTGTGTGTGTGTGTGTGTGTGTGCTTATGTGTGTGTGTGTGTACGTGCGTGCGTCCGCGCGCGTGTGTGTGTTTATACCCTGATGCATGTGATGTTATCCTCAGAACCAATTTACAAACGGACCTCCTGTCTGCAGACCATAATCACACGGCTAGATTCCCGGCCAGCAAATCCTCATCTACTCACAGCTAATACCGTCCTATACGCTTACCAAGCCACATTACACATGTATGTGTGCACAGGACCCCAGGTAGCAAGCCATTACTTTTGCTGACAAACGGTCCAGCGGCCACGTGGCTGCCAGAGAGACTGTGCCATCCTCCATAAACAGCTCTCAATAATTCATGACAGTGTGAATAGTGAACAGGAGCGTGAGCTCCATGGCAGGAGATCAGATGCTCTCGTATTCTAAATCGCCATCACAAGACAGAAAACACAAGAGCTATTCATCACAAACTCCTCAAGCCAACTGCATGTTTGTTTGATCATTCACAACCAAATGAGATGTGTATGTACTTCTGGGCATTTCAGCAAAGCAATCTGATTGGTCAAAGATGTGTAGCTCCAGGGGGGGTACGGTGGTGCAGTGGTAAGCGCTGTCGCCTCACAGCTCAAAGGTCCTGGGTTCGATTCCCACCTGGGACGCTGTGAACGCTGAAGGAATGCGTGCCCGTCCGCATGTCCTCGAG
>NC_139623.1:118665778-118818278 GCF_964638095.1 Poromitra crassiceps
TAATCTAGGGATGAATAGGAATAAAAAAAAATCACAAGTAGAATTTGTCCACCCGGATGGTACCAATATCTTACATTTTGGGTTCTGGCCCATTTCCCTCGAGAAGGCATTCTTCTACCAAACTCACACCTCATGATGGGATAGTATGGGTACATTATACCTTTTCTGAATCCTTATAGTCCTATGAGTATTCCAGTGTTTGTTGTTTGTGTCTGTGATGTTCCTAGATGCCACAGTGCTGAAATAAAGACTATAATTTAGGCGAAAACTGTGGAAAAATGAATGTCACTGACACTTTGAGGAGCCCATGTGAGCTCTTTATTTGTCAGACAGACTCACAACTGAGCTCAAATGAAAGCTAAGAAGCTACCCTTTAAAATGTTGTCAAACATGTTCTCATAGAACATGGTTAAAGGTCCTGAGCCTAAAATAGGTTATGCATCAGCACCTAGAATCAAATTTATTGAGGGGCTGGCTAACTTCATGAGCCGATAACTGTGACAAAGCTGCCATTCTGCAAAGGCTATCATACTAAAATATCATCTATGGATATATATCCCTGTTCAAAAATCATGATTAGAATTTGTCCACTTGAGTGGTACCGATATGTGCAATTTTTGTGTTTGGCCCATGGACTAAATAGGGGAAAATAAGAAAATGTCCAATAAATATGAAAAGCTACTCCTGTGGAAAGGCTATCATATATTAATTTACTTATATTGACCCTATAAACAATTTAGTATAGGTAAAGTTTTGCCCCCAGATGGTACCGATATCTGGTCTGGCCCATGGACTAAGATGGTTAGGCCTTCAACCAGCACTGTATTGTGCTTGTAATTTTTCTCATGCTCTCATGTGGATAATTGTGCCACTGTGCAGTCTCCTAACTGTATATATATGCATATATTTTTTTTTTATCAAGTCGGTGTGAATGTTTTCATCACTTTTATCATTTTTTATCAAGTTGGCCTGAATGTTTTTTATATCGTGTATATAGGCTATATATATATATATATTTATTTATTTATTTATTTATTTAAAAATATATATAATTGGTTTTATCATTTAATAAACTAAACACTAAATGAAACGCTTACTGTATGGTTTTGCGGTAAAAGTGGCTCTCCTCTTGACTTTGACCGGCTACTGTGGCTCTCATGGAGAAAATAGTGAGGATCACTGGCTTAGCATGAGCTTTTTACTTCTAGGGCTCGGATTTGAAATGGCACTTCTCTCAACTCGCACCAAAAGTTTGTCAACAGTGCGACACACTTTCTTCTTCTTCTGACGGTTTATAGGCGGGTCGCTGACACCTTCAAGGTGCTTATCGCCACCTGCTGTAGAAATAGGTTACTTGCATCGTTTTAAAACTCTCCACATGTCCACATTCACATTCCAACCCGGATTTTGGTGACAAAGACGGGCTCGGCCACAGGAGAGCGGAGTCTTTGTGTTTGACGCTCAAAACAATAGAGGTAGGTGTGGACAATTAGATGCAAACGAAGTGCAGATCCCAAAACAAACGGCCTAATGTAGACATGGCCTAAATCAAATCCAGGCATCACCAGGCTAAGACACTGTTGATGAAGAAATGGAAACAGAGCGCATTCGGAATATGTGTCTCAATCAGGGTTTTTACCTTTCTAGCACACATCAACTGATGTGTGCTAGAAAGCTCTACAAGAGGCGATATAATTATATAATCCATCATCTCTGGCATGCAAAAAGAAAAGCAGACATTTCTGATCGGGAGGAGATGAGAAACATTGATTTAAAGAGATATTTAAAGAGAGAGTATAGTGCCCAACTTTCCAGCAGCAAGCTCCTGAAATGGACCAAGTGATGCTTGTAAGAATAGTGCTGCTCTGTTTACTCTCAATAGAAAAACTCTGCCTACCTGCATCTCTCTCTCTTCCCCCCTCCCTCACGTGGGGAGGGCGAGCTACGGCTGCATGTAAACGGGAATATTAGTGGATTATTAATTTAGTCGGAATATTGTCATTTTCCTAATAATATTATGGGCAAAAAGCAGAATATTGTCTGGATGTAGTCACTGTTGATGAAGAAATGGAAACAGATACTGAGCAATATTCCTACAGTATGTCACCTTATTTACACCTCAAATCTGCTTCATCATAAGATTAAACTCTAAAAGTAACATCTTGTGTGTCTCTCATAGAAGCCTGGAATGTGCAAATGACCAAATGAATGCCTGTATTGACATAATCCTAAACATTCAACCTTCAGATTGAACAAACATGTCAAACTACCACTCTCTCACCCTGAGTTTTCTTCCAAACAAAAACCATGCAACTGTGTGAGGTCCTTCAACCACTGTCACACGTCACCCAACTCTCTCCCATCTCTCCATTCTCTCTCCACTGTGAACAAGCAAACCTGCCAAAACAATATAAAACATATCTAAATACAGTATCAAATGCTGCCATCTACTTTCTCTGTTGTGTCACATCTATTTGTATCCCTCTCAGCCCAGCTCCTGTCTCGATAGTGAAACAAGAGCGGACCCAGACTGCTGCCACTCATTGTTGTGCAGGTTCACATCAGAGCTAGCTCAAAGTTCAGTTCACACTTCACACAGCTTCGAATGAACTAATTTAGTTCACATTCTTAGTTCACAATTTTCAATTTTGAACTAAGTTCACAGTCCCAAAAAATTAACAGTTCATCTTAATTTCTTCATTTTCTAATGAGCTGCTCCCAGCTATTTTTTTTCCAGTATAATCACCAATATTGCAGATGATCTCCTCAATTATAATAAATCACTGATCGCCCCCAAGAACATTAACTTCTGTGTTAATATTTCCAATCGTTTTTTTTTCTTTATCCCCCAGTTCGGAAAACTGGATGTGATGGTTATGTTTTAGATGAGTCACAGTTTTTAAACAAAGTCCACATAACAGCTTGTTCAGGTTAATTGGCTCTCTTCTCTCATTCGGCTTAAAGCCAAAAATAGTCCCTCTCCGGAGCTGCTGTGGAGTTTGGTTGACACAGACGAATGTTGATTACACGTCGTTCACCTGTGTCACATGCTTCGTCAGCTGCTGCTCAACACTCACGCATGCTTCAACAATGGGGAGTCAGTCAATGAGTCAGACAGTCAGTCAGTGAGTCAGTCAGTACGCCTCCAAGGTTCCTCTAGGCTGGCCCGTTCTGGGTCCGGTAAAAACGAATAATAATAATAATAATAATAATAATAATAATAATAATAATAATAATAATAATAATAATAATAATAATAATAATAATAATAACGCCACCTATTTCCTTTCTGGAAATAAATTAGCTGCAATATTGTACTTTAATGCGCACACGCTATCAAGACACATTTGTCTTTTATGACAATTACCATTGGTGCTCTCATTGCACACAAGTTAATTTCCTCTGGAGTTGCCATATGACTGTCTCTAGCTGTGTTAATGGACTTAAAGACTCCATGGCCACTTACAAATGAAATGCCACTGACATTGTGCCCTAGGAAGCTGTAAAGGACTGTGGGATAAAATGATAGCAGATATGACCATAAGCTCCATCAAGCTGGGAGCGCTGCTGGGTGACTGACACCATGTGATTACTAATGAGGCACAATGGAATTAGGAATGATCCCAAACAGTCTCAAACTGTGAAGTTTCATCAGGAAGTTTAAGTACTAATAGGGGTTTGAATATTGAGCAACTATTTCATCATGAAAGACTCTTTTCAGCACAGAGTGGAGACGAAATGTCGACATGGTACGTGTATAGAATGTTCATATTTTACATTTCCTTCCATGGAAATGTTAAATATGGACATTTCAGTCCTCCGGCACAGACACCAGCTCTTCCTGGTTACTAGCCCAGCTCAGCCACATATTCACGTGATATACACGTTATCAATCACAATAAAACTTTACCTACCATTATTTACATGGAAGTGCCAAAGTTTTTAACTCAGACACAGCCTTCTTCGGCTGTGTCATTTTGGGTTTCGACTGGTCCACAGCGCCGCCACCGGAAGTATCGGTTCTGGAGCGTGTACTGCACTGTTTAGAATTCTAGATTTATTTTCTGTTCAAGATATATTTTGTAGACATTGTTACCTCCTGTCTACATTGCACTTCTATTGAATTGAAGATACATCTAAAATTCAAGATCACAAAGTACATTTATTTGCATTCATTTGATTCCCAATCACGACACACTGGTAAGAATTATTAATATCAAATAAAAAATGGTTTGAAATGCAAAATAATGGCATTTACTGTATATATATATATATGTATATATATGTTTATTTATATATATATATATATATATATATATATATATATATATATATATATATATATATATATATATATATATATATATATATATATATATATATAAGAAAGTAGTGCCCTGTGCACAGCTGTGCTGCTAGTCCCGGGTGCAGCTGGAGCAGGAACAGCAGAAATAGCTTCGACATATTTATGCAACTTCAATAAAAGAAGTCTATTCTGACAACCTGGTGTGCGCTGGATTTCCTTACTCCTGCTATATATATATATATATATATATAAATAAACATATCGGTATCGGCTATTGGCCAAATGATTATTTTCATTTCGGCCCAGAATTTTGCAATCGGTGCATCCTTAATAATAATGATAATAATAATAATTATGATGATGATGATGATGATGATGATGATGATAATAATAATGTAATCTATCACACAGCAGGCTTTCATTTGACCTCTGACATTCAGTCAGTAGAAACATCCACTAGGTAATACGATACGATTACCAATGTGATGGGATTCTTTCCCCTATACTCCCCACCCCCACATTGTGTTTCCAATCAAGTGGGCCTCGCACAGCGGATGCCATTGAGGCTGTGATGCATTGCAGCAGCGGTCATGCGGTGTGTTGAATGAGTGAAGAGACTCTCCAGCTGCTGCCTCTGTCATCATTACAGCGCTGCACACCGAGCACTTATTCCAACAAAACAGGAGAAGAGCATCACATTATATCAGCTGTGCCGTGCCTACCACAGCAGAGAGAAAATTGAGTGTCAGGAGTCACACAGGAGGAGAAAATGGCTTGATAGATGCAGAGGAGAGAGTGGGGACGCTGAGGGCTTAGGGCAGGGGTGGGCAATTATTTTTCATGGGGGGCCACATGAGAAACCCAGATTGTTGCCAGGGGCCGAACAAATATTGTCATGCCGTAACCCATGGATGGGCAACTTTGATGATAGAGAGGGCCACAAAAGAATGTCCTCGCTAGTCGCTACCAGATTTTGCTGAGGGCTGAACGGCGCCAGCGTGAAAAATTTGGGGCATTTGAAGCCAGGTTTAGAGGAATAACTCATTTTAAATTAACAATTGTGATGTCATTATTCAGTCTTAACCACCAATATTTGATCCTTTTCCTCACTCACTCCTATGTCACCACCCTTCAGGCCCTTCAGGGCTTGAAATTAACTTTTTTCACCACCTGCCAATATGGCTGCTAGATTTTAAAGTTACCAGCCAATTAGAATTTCCACTAGCCGAAATGTTTTTCTTGAAATAAACCAGAATATGAGTGGGTTAATTTAAGCATAAGTATCAATAAGTGGCCCGGGATTCTCAAAGCCTGTGTTGAGGGTCACACAAGAACAAAAATGCACTCCTGAAGCTAAATAAATCCAAAACCAACAAGTTAATTATTTAAATTTCTACTTCATTGTAGAACAGTCATTTCTTACACATGAGATTACTTTTAGCCTTTTAGTCATAAATATTATTGAAAGATATTCCATATTCCAGACTGAAATGCTATAACAGAAGAGTATTGCCCAGAATGACATGAACATTTGGACACTTATTCAGCGGGTATATTGCATGTTGCGTTCAAGTGCACTGTAAAAAAAAAAATGCAACTCAATCGCGGGCCACACAGGGGGCGCCCGCGGGCCGTATGTTGCCCATGTATGGCTTAGGGGAACCAGCTGTTGACTCTCCAGTGTTTGAAATCTGTGTTATCTTTCTCTCCTCTCTCTCTCTCTCTCTCTCTCTCACACACACACACACACACACACTTTCTCTCTCTCTCTCTCTCTCTCCACCGCTCTCATCTCAGTAAATTGCAGAAGCTCTCTACTTCCCCATATCCTCCAGAGGCTAGGGAGTGTGGGAATCGGAGATGATGCTACGCTTCCAGAGTAGAAGGTCAAGGGGAAGCCAGACACACTAGAAAGTCTATCTTCTCTTGTTATGACCTACTTGCCCTCCATGCATCTGTACTTCATTCCTTCCTTGTGGCATCTTCTTGGATACGTTCTAAAAACTGCTATAGTGGCACGTCATCATGGTGGCAGCGCTGTTGCCAAAAAGGCACAGAACTTCGCCTCTTGCCTTCAATCTCTTTGTGCTATAGCCAGGAAGCGGGATGACATTAGCTTAGCTGCAAACCACATTATTGCTTACAGCTCAACAACCGGCCAATGGATTTGAAAGCTGATAAGCCCATTGGAAAGAGCGCCACTCAAACTGAAAGCGGACATTTTGGTCACTCAGTGGCGTTTGAGCCCGGTGAAGTGGTTACCGCAGCATGTCGTAGGCTTAGCTAACGTTGCTAACAGCTAGCTAGTTATTTAACATGCCAGCCCATCCTCAGTCAGAATCGAATTAACATGACGTATCACAGATACGGCAGCCAACCAACCAAGCAACCAACCAACCAATCGACAGAGTGATTTATAGAGCTGCTGGTCACAGCTAAAAAATATTTTGCGAACAGTGTGGCTAATCAACATTGTCAGGGCATGACTCGGAAACATACTTTACAATGACAAAAATACAACGTAAAATTTAACGTAACAATATCCTCCTCAGCTGTGTGAAGTCTGGCCACCTACCTATCACAATAAGACCAATACTCACCAATGTATTGTATTTTCAGAGTAATTTATATTTTATTCCCTTGGACATTTTCATAGATTAGATTAGCCTTCATTGTCTCCCTTAGGATAAATTTGTCTTGGGCATTCAAGAGAACATACAATAGGTGGCGTCGTAGCACACACATACACACAGTACAATTAACTACAAGTAAACTACTTTATTAATTTAATTAACATTAAATAACATATATCCCTATACACCAAAAAAAATACACCAATATATATCTTCTATCTATCTATCTATCTATCTATCTATCTATCTATCTATCTATCTATCTATCTATCTATCTATCTATCTATCTATACATTTGGCAACGTGGGCTCTGTCTGTTTGTTTCAAGAATTTTAAAAGCTGAAACTTTCAGGAAGTGTAAAGAGCACCCGTGCGGGTGACCTGACGGAGTCAGTTTTTTAATTAGGGCAGGTTAATTGCCCTAAGGCTGATTGCCCTAAGGCTGAGGCTATAGTTCAGTGATGATGTCATCAGTGATGTCATCAGTTTGAGGCTATATAAGTAATGAGAGTATAAGGTAGGCACCAAAAAGAAGAAGAGAGAGAATTGGGGAGGAACCAGATGGAGACGATGGCTTCCGCCCCATGGGCTGTGCGGGTGACCTCACGGAGCCAGACTTTTTAATTCGATGATTGCCCTAATTGTCATCGGTGATGATGTCATCTGTGATGTCATCGGTGATGATGTCATCAGTGATGTCATCGGTGATGATGTCATAATTTATGTCATAGGGCAGGCGAGGCCGCGACGCACAGCACTCCAGACTCCAACCCTGCTTCTCTGCCCCCTGTCCCCAGATTTACTTCCTCCTCTCCCCTTTCTCCCGGAGAGGTGCTTAAACACATCAGCTCTAACCGAGCCACCTGCTGTCCCCTCGATCCTATCCCTTCCTCTCTCCTCCGAACCATCTCTCTCCTCCAAACCATCTCCCCTGACCTATCTCCATTCCTAACTACCCTCATCAACTCCTCTCTGTCCTCAGGTCTTGTTCCGGCTACTCTAAAGAATGCTAGAGTCAAGCCTCTGCTTAAGAAACCCTCCCTTGACCCTACTGCTATTCAGAATTACAGACCTGTCTCTCTTCTCTCATTCCTTTCCAAAACCCTCGAAAGAGCAGCTTCCGATCAACTTTCTCTCTATCTATCCCATAATGACCTCCTTGACCCTCTGCAGTCTGGTTTCAAGGCTTCTCACTCTACTGAGACAGCTCTCCTTGCAGTCACAGAGGCCCTTCACACTGCTAAGGCCTCATCCCTCTCCTCTGTCCTTGTCCTCCTTGACCTGTCGGCTGCTTTTGACACAGTCAATCACCAAATCCTTCTCTCCATCCTGTCTGACCTAGGCATCTCAGGATCTGCACTTGACTTGTCTGCATCTTTTGATACAGTGAATCACCAGATTCTTCTCTCTACTCTCTCTGATCTAGGCATCTCAGGATCTGCACACCTGGTTTGCTTCCTATCGCTCTAACCGCTCATACCGGGTCTTATGGAGAGGATCTCTCTCCAGATCCTGCCCTCTTACCACCGGTGTCCCCCAGGGCTCTGTCCTGGGCCCCTTGCTTTTCCTTCTCTATATCAGATCTCTTGGTCATGTCATCTCATATCATGGCTTTTCCTATCACTGCTACGCTGATGACACTCAGCTTTACCTTTCCTTCCACCCAAATCGAGGCATGCATCTCTGCATGCCTCAAAGACATTGGTGACTGGATGTCTGCCCATCACCTTAAACTCAATCTTGGTAAGACAGAGCTACTCTTCCTCCCAGGGAAAGACTGCCCTCTAGCAGACCTTTCCATCTCCATTGACAATATACCACTGTACTTCCCTCCCAAACAGCTAAGAACACTGGGGTGATCATTGACAACCAGCTGTCTTGCTCGGCCTACATTGCTGCGACAGCACGCTCCTGTAGGTTCTCCCTGTACAACATCCGCAAAATACGCCCATTTCTCACCAGTGAAGCGACACTACTCCTGGTCCAGTCACTTATCTCCCGCCTGGACTACTGTAACATGCTTCTGGCCGGCCTTCCTGCTGCTGACATCTGTCCGCCTCAGCTCATTCAGAACGCTGCAGCCCGTCTGGTATTCAACCAACCCAAATTCTCTCATGTCACTCCCCTCTTCCGTGACCTTTACTCGCTTCCCATCTCGGCACGCATTAAATTCAAAACACTGGTTCTGGCCTACAGGGCAGTACACCAGACAGCCCCTCTGTACTTACAATCTATGGTCAGGCTCCAAATCTCTCACCGTTCCCTCCACTCCTCCACCAGTGCAGGACAAAAATGTGTTATTGTAAGTCGCTTTGGATAAAAGCGTCTGCTAAATGACGTAATGTAATGTAATGTAATGTAATGCACAGTGGTCATCAGTGATGTCATAAGAGCAATTGCGCCCGCACAGCGGATGAGCTGCAGGGCGGGCGAGGGAGCAAGTGAGCCCACACAGCGGGCGAGCTGTAGGGCGGGCGAGACTGCGCAGCGGCCGAGCTGCGTATGCAAGCCGCAGGGCCAGTTCGGCAAGCTGCAGGGCGCGCGAGATACCTAATTACCTAAAATTGCACAAATGCCCTACACCAAAATATTGGACAAATGCCCTGTACAAAAAATATATTGCCTCAGACTCAGCATGATGACTCAGCACGGCAGCAACGACCGCCAACACACAAACTGCAGGCTGCAGCAGGGACCCAACGACCACCAACACAGAAACTAGAGGCTGCAGCACGGGACCCAACGACCGCCAACACACAAACTGCAGGCTGCAGCACGGGACCCAACGACCGCCAACACACAAACTGCAGGCTGCAGCACGGGACCCAACGACCGCCAACACACAAACTAGAGGCTGCAGCACGGGACCCAACGACTGCCAACACACAAACTACAGGCTGCAGCACGGGACCCAATGACCGCCAACACACAAACTACAGGCTGCAGCAGGGACCCAACAACCGCCAACACACAAACTACAGGCTGCAGCAGGGACCCAACGACCGCCAACACACAAACTACAGGCTGCAGCACGGGACCCAACGACCGCCAACACACAAACTAGAGGCTGCAGCACGGGACCCAACGACCGCCAACACACAAACTAGAGGCTGCAGCACGGGACCCAACGACCGCCAACACACAAACTACAAGCTGCAGCACGGGACCCAACGACCGCCAACACACAAACTGGAGGCTGCAGCACGGGACCCAACGACTGCCAACACACAAACTACAGGCTGCAGCAGGGACCCAACGACTGCCAACACACAAACTACAGGCTGCAGCAGGGACCCAACGACTGCCAACACACAAACTACAGGCTGCAGCAGGGACCCAACGACTGCCAACACACAAACTACAGGCTGCAGCATGGGACCCAACGACCGCCAACACACAAACTACAGGCTGCAGCAGGGACCCAACGACTGCCAACACACAAACTACAGGCTGCAGCACGGGACCCAACGACCGCCAACACACAAACTACAGGCTGCAGCAGGGACCCAACGACCACCAACACACAAACTACAGGCTGCAGCAGGGACCCAACGACTGCCAACACACAAACTACAGGCTGCGGCACGGGACCCAACGACTGCCAACACACAAACTACAGGCTGCAGCACGGGACCCAACGACTGCCAACAAACAAACTACGGGCTGCAGCACGGGACCCAACGACCGCCAACACACAAACTACAGGCTGCAGCACGGGACCCAACGACCGCCAACACACAAACTACAGGCTGCAGCACGGGACCCAACGACTGCCAACACACAAACTACAGGCTGCAGCACAGGCCCCCGTCTTTGCCCAGCCAAATAAGAAAACAAGATTTACTGACTCTCTAGCCTAGAGTCTAGGGGAGAGCAGAGCAAGGAACTAACCATTCTACACTGAAACGGATATTGTTGTGATGGGTATATATACCACTCTCATAACATGTGTGTATCACTTAGGGTGTCGAGTCATAGTCTGTTTTATTTGTCTTTATTGAATGTTCCAAAACTGCATGTTTAACTAAGAATAAGCTAATGATTATTTCCACCCACCACTTATTTAATTTGGTTACTTTCCTGTCAAAAGTTTGTAAGGAACTGCTGCAGCACGGGACCCAACGACCGCCAACACTAATGTCATCACCGGCCACGCTGCAGAGGCTGCAGGAGGATCCAAGTGTGTGAGAGAGTGTGTGTGTGTGTGTGTGTGTGTGTGTGTGTGTGTGTGTGCGCGCGCGCGCGTGCCTGTGTGTGTGTGCGTGAGCAGATGTGCCTGTGAATTGGTTGTGTGCAGGTGTGTGCTTATAGCTAGCGGCTCAGTGGATGTGCTAATGCCTCAGGAAGTGTAATATGGGTCACGCATACATACATACACACACACACACACACGAACACCCACACCCATTACCATAGCCCCTCCGTTCGCACCTGCCAGAACACATTTGCCACACAAGGAGTTACTCATCTGTGTGTAACAAGCTATGGCTAAATTTGTCACACGCCAGCACACATGGCCGTATGAAAGTGGCCATTTGCAATGAAACACACACATAGCATGTTCAGATGATGTCAACTAAAGCCTCAATCCTTTCCTCTCAGCGCACTGTGGAAATGTCTGATTTTTTTGGTATGGTGTCTTGATGGTTCCGTTGTGGTCGTCGGCTCCGTCAGGCCCCGCTGTGAACACAGCTGAACCAACTGTCAAAAGAGATGATTAATTATCAGTCACTCCAGCCATGCGACAAATTGGTAAATAATAAATTTGCCTTCTGGGCTTCTGTAGGCCAGTCTGCACTCGAATAGTCACTAGCAGAAAAGAGACAGATCGAGATAGGAGGTAAAAAAAAAAAAAGACAGACACATAACAGGAAAACAGGGGGACAAGAGAGAAAACGAGTTTTTCTGAAACGGACTAAGTGAGTGCAGGCTGGGTCAGTGTTACAGGAGAGTGACACTCCTCAAAAACGACTGCATAGTGCTTGAGCATGTCCAGCACTTAACCACCAACCACAGAGGTCATGTGCAAAATGACTAAATCAACCAGGCTAAAAAAAGAGAGATACTGATGTCTTGTGGTGTGGGTGTAGGTTAGTTCAGTTTACTGTTACAAACGAATCGTCCAGGGAGATAGATTTATTTTCCAAATGTAGGTTACTGTGACACAATCATGGCCTCTCTAAGGATTAATCCTAGCTTCCTCACCAAAGCTATCTCAGCTGTAGCTTGAGAAGTCAGCTGAGTTAACCTGAATAAACAGTTGTTTTTGGCTGGTTGTTAGCCAACTAGTCAGCAGACTAATTTAGAAAAGCAACCAATGTTAATGTTAACAGGAGAATATTGTAACTGCTACCAACAGCTTCTAGATGTGTTTGCTACCATGTTTGTTCAGTTTTGTTGATGCAACTAAGTTGTACATTGAGACACACAATCGCAGTATCTTGCCCAAGAGGAGCTCCAACATGGCTGCCAAAGGGTGCATTAAGTCACCCTTTGGCAGTCATTCTGGGAGGGGCGGGAGCGGGGAGCAGAAGTCCTACACTTCCCACAATGCACTGGCTCGTGGCCTTCTTTTCCACGCCCACCCCTCAGGCATTTGGCTGATATCAAACTCCAGTAGGTGGCGGTAATGCACGTATATGTTTGCCAACCGCCATAAAACTCAAAGAAGAAGAAGAAGAAGAGTTATGAGCATCTGATGTTGTAACTATTTCATGTAAAAAAGGGTACATTGCTCAGCGTTGATTTCGTAACTTCAACGCACCTTCTACTAGATGTAAAATTTGACGAGCTTTCCAATGCCTGTTTCCAGTGTCTGTAGGTGCTTCCGTTCCCGAGATATGGTTCTTTGCAAGCAGCTAGGGGAGCTAACATTAGCTAGCCTAGGCTAAGCGGTGAAAAAAGATGGCTGCCTTTTGTTTTTCTTCAGGACCTGTGAAGGGGCGTGGAGGACCTCTAGAGGCGGAACCATGGCGGGACACCCCCACAACACTTGTAGTTTACAGCTGCTCTCTTCCGCAGGGCTGGACTTGACGCTCTGACGCGTTTTACGTCAGAGCGTCAAGAAAATATGTGAGAGATAAGGGATATCAGCCAGGAGGGTTGAGTGAGGGGAGGTGAAGGCTGCAATATCTAATCCAACTACTGACATTGTAATGACACAAATATGGTTGAAAATCAGGAAAGCCGGCCTTTAATGAAAGGAGCATAATTGTACTCAGCAAATAAAGGGTTAAAAAAGTATCCACACAGTCAAAGAGAGAAAAGCATACCATCAGACATAGGGTGAACAGACGTCCGAGTTTGTCCGGGATTGTCCCTGTTTCAAGATGGGTGTCCTAAGTCCCAACAAATATCTGTAAAACGCTGTCCCGTTTTCAACATTAAAATTGTCCCTCCTTTCACCACAACTGTTCTAAGCACTTACATAAATGTTTATCATGTTCTGTCCCACTCACCTCTACCGTTTTTGGTGGATTTTTGGATACAAAACTACATTTTTGGTTGGCTGAGGCACTGTCCATGGTGCTGAAAGGTGCAGTCACTAGGTGTGCTACAGTAAGTGCTGAAATAATTGCCCCCATCCTGATGGAAAGGCCTATGGTGTGTGCATAAGTGTGTACATGTGTGCGTGCATGACCGTGCAGTACACTAAGGGTCCCGGTATGGGGATTTGAAAATGTGGTCACCCTATCACAGTCAGTAGAGACAGACTCATTCAATAAGTGGGCATAGAATCACAGATACACAGTCAGAGATACAGGACAGGTGTAGGGCGTCTAGATAGCGTAGAGGTAAAAGCACAGTACCACCGCAGAGACCCGGGTTCAATTCTCAGCAGTGGTACTTCTGGCTTGGTCAGATGTTCCTACAGACATGATTGGCCATGTCTGCTGGTGGGGGGCTGGTGGGGTATGAGCCCTGGTCGCTATAGTGCCTCCTCTGATCAGTCAGGGTGCCTGTTCGGGGGGAGGGGAACTGGGGGGAATAGCGTGATCCTCCCATGCACTATGTCCTGCTGGTGAAACTCCTCACTGTCAGGTGAAAAAAAGCAGCTGGTGACTGCACATCTATCGGAGGAAGCATGTGCTAGTCTACAACTCTCCCCAGCTCGGCAGAGGGGGTGGAGCAATGGCCGGGACAGCAGGGGGAATTGGTCAAGTACAATTGGGGAGAACATAGGAGAAAGACTCAAAGAGAGATACAGGTGTATGAACAGTCGAGGAGATGGACAGGAAGACAGACAGACATGAATAGGCAGTGAGACGAGGTGTGACAGACAGACATGAATAGGCAGTGAGACGAGGTGTGACAGACAGACAGACATGAATAGGCAGTGAGACGAGGTGTGACAGACAGACATGAATAGGCAGTGAGATGAGGTGTGACAGACAGGCAGACATGAATAGGCAGTGAGATGAGGTGTGACAGACAGGCAGACATGAATAGGCAGTGAGATGAGGTGTGACAGACAGACAGAGATGAAAAGGCAGTGAGATGAGGTGTGACAGACAGACAGACATGAATAGGCAGTGAGATGCGGTATGACAGACAGACAGACAGAGATGAAAAGGCAGTGAGATGAGGTGTGACAGACAGACAGAGATGAAAAGGCAGTGAGATGAGGTGTGACAGACAGACAGACATGAATAGGCAGTGAGACGAGGTGTGACAGACAGACAAACAGACATGAATAGGCAGTGAGATGAGGTGTGACAGACAGACAGACATGAATAGGCAGTGAGATGAGGTGTGACAGACAGACAGAGATGAAAAGGCAGTGAGATGAGGTGTGACAGACAGACAGAGATGAAAAGGCAGTGAGATGAGGTGTGACAGACAGGCAGACATGAATAGGCAGTGAGATGAGGTGTGAAAGACAGGCAGACATGAATAGGCAGTGAGATGAGGTGTGACAGACAGACAGACAGACATGAATAGGTCTCTCTTGTAAAAGAGATCTTTGATCTCAATGGGACAAACCTGG
Source organism: Poromitra crassiceps (assembly GCF_964638095.1). NCBI lineage: Eukaryota > Metazoa > Chordata > Actinopteri > Beryciformes > Melamphaidae > Poromitra > Poromitra crassiceps. The sequence goes on from NC_139623.1 coordinate 118,680,705, forward strand.
TTAAATAAAGGCTAAATAAAAATAAAAATAAAATAGGCAGTGAGATGAGGTGTGACAGACAGACAAACAGACATGAATAGGCAGTGAGATGATGTGTGACAGACAGACAGACAGACAGACATGAATAGGCAGTGAGATGAGGTGTGACAGACAGACAGACATGAATAGGCAGTGAGACGAGGTGTGACAGACAGGCAGACATGAATAGGCAGTGAGATGAGGTGTGACAGACAGGCAGACATGAATAGGCAGTGAGATGAGGTGTGACAGACAGACAGACAGACATGAATAGGCAATGAGATGAGGTGTGACAGACAGACATGAATAGGCAGTGAGATGAGGTGTGACAGACAGACAGACATGAATAGGCAGTGAGACGAGGTGTGACAGACAGACAGACATGAATAGGCAGTGAGATGAGGTGTGACAGACAGGCAGACAGACATGAATAGGCAGTGAGATGAGGTGTGACAGACAGACAGACATGAATAGGCAGTGAGACGAGGTGTGACAGACAGACAAACAGACATGAATAGGCAGTGAGATGAGGTGTGACAGACAGACAAACAGACATGAATAGGCAGTGAGATGAGGTGTGACAGACAGACAAACAGACATGAATAGGCAGTGAGATGATGTGTGACAGACAGACAGACAGACAGACAGACATGAATAGGCAGTGAGATGAGGTGTGACAGACAGACAGGCAGACATGAATAGGCAGTGAGACGAGGTGTGACAGACAGGCAGACATAAATAGGCAGTGAGACGAGGTGTGACAGACAGACAGACAGACAGACATGAATAAGCAGTGAGATGAGGTGTGACAGACAGACATGAATAAGCAGTGAGATGAGGTGTGACAGACAGATATGAATAAGCAGTGAGATGAGGTGTGACAGACAGATATGAATAGGCAGTGAGATGAGGTGTGACAGACAGACAGACAGACACGAATAGGCAGTGAGATGAGGTGTGACAGACATACATGAATAGGCAGTGAGATGAGGTGTGACAGACAGACAAACACGAATAGGCAGTGAGATGAGGTGTGACAGACATACATGAATAGGCAGTGAGATGAGGTGTGACAGACAGACAGACACGAATAGGCAGTGAGATGAGGTGTGACTGACAGACATGAATAGGCAGTGAGATGAGGTGTGACAGACAGACAAACACGAATAGGCAGTGAGATGAGGTGTGACAGACATACATGAATAGGCAGTGAGATGAGGTGTGACAGACAGACAGACAGACAGACAGAGATGAATAAGCAGTGAGATGCGGTGTGACAGACAGACAGAAATGAATAGGCAGTGAGATGAGGTGTGACAGACAGACAGACAGACATGAATAGGAAGTGAGATGCGGTGTGACAGACAGACAGACATTAATAGGCAGTGAGATGAGGTGTGACAGACAGACAGACATGAATAGGCAGTGAGATGAGGTGTGACAGACGGACAGACATGAATAGGCAGTGAGATGAGGTGTGACAGACAGACAGACATGAATAGGCAGTGAGATGAGGTGTGACAGACAGACAGACATGAATAGGCAGTGAGATGAGGTGTGACAGACATACATGAATAGGCAGTGAGATGAGGTGTGACAGACAGACAGACATGAATAGGCAGTGAGATGAGGTGTGACAGACAGACAGACAGACATCAATAGGCAGTGAGATGAGGTGTGACAGACAGACAGACATGAATATGCAGTGAGATGAGGTGTGACAGACGGACAGACAGACAGACATGAATAGGCAGTGAGATGAGGTGTGACAGACAGACAGACATGAATATGCAGTGAGATGAGGTGTGACACACAGACATTAATAGGCAGTGAGATGAGGTGTGACAGACAGACAGACATGAATAAGCAGTGAGATGAGGTGTGACAGACAGACATTAATAGGCAGTGAGATGAGGTGTGACAGACAGACAGACATGAATAGGCAGTGAGATGAGGTGTGACAGACAGACATTAATAGGCAGTGAGATGAGGTGTGACAGACAGACATGAATAGGCAGTGAGATGAGGTGTGACAGACAGACAGACAGACATGAATATGCAGTGAGATGAGGTGTGACAGACAGACATTAATAGGCAGTGAGATGAGGTGTGACAGACAGACAGACAGACAGACATGAATAGGCAGTGAGATGAGGTGTGACAGACAGACATTAATAGGCAGTGAGATGAGGTGTGACAGACAGACAGACATGAATAGGCAGTGAGATGAGGTGTGACAGACAGACAGACAGACATGAATATGCAGTGAGATGAGGTGTGACAGACAGACATTAATAGGCAGTGAGATGAGGTGTGACAGACAGACAGACAGACATGAATAGGCAGTGAGATGCGGTGTGACAGACAGACAGACATGAATAGGCAGTGAGATGAGGTGTGACAGACAGACATTAATAGGCAGTGAGATGAGGTGTGACAGACAGACAGACATGAATAGGCAGTGAGATGAGGTGTGACAGACAGACAGACATGAATAGGCAGTGAGATGAGGTGTGACAGACAGACAGACATGAATAGGCAGTGAGATGAGGTGTGACAGACAGACAGACATGAATAGGCAGTGAGATGAGGTGTGACAGACAGACAGACATGAATAGGCAGTGAGATGAAGTGTGACAGACAGACATCAGTAGGCAGTGAGATGAGGTGTGACAGGGCAGCGAGGCATATAAAGAGAACTGGTGCCACCGTGCTGCTCCCTACCCCTGTGGGCGGAGCACAGAGAGGGGGGCGGAGCACAGAGAGAGGGAGAGAGAAAGGCTGCTTGTGATTGACTCGAGCGAATATGAGAAGAAGTGAACAGAGAGGAGGAAGAAAGAGACAGGCGAGGAAGAGTAGGAAGGCTGACAGGCAGACAAACAAAAGATATGTCACTGACTACATTTACTCCACCGGGTGACTTCAACCCTTAACAAACTCCCTGCATGATTGTGTGCTTGTATGCGTGCGCTTGTGTGTGTGTGTGTGTGTGTGTGTGTGTGTGTGTGTGTGTGTGTGTGTGTGCACGCACGCACGTGTGTGTGCCCTTTGAGTGTGTGCCCTTTAACAAGCTGAACATTTTGTCAACAAAGCCGGGAAGCAGTTGTTTGTCTGTAAGCAAGAAGAGGTCTGCAGAGGCAGCACACAGACACACTGCCAGCTACCGCAAAAGCAGTGTGTGTGTGTGTGTGTGTGTGTGTGTGTGTGTGTGTGTGTGTGTGTGTGTGTGTGTGTGTGTGTGTGTGCGTGTGCGTGCGTGCGTGCATAGCGTGTGTGTGTGTGATTTGGCTTGTTAGCGCTGGAGGCTTCTGGGGGGTTAGCAGAGCCAAGAGACATCATAGCTGCTTTTCATGCAGATGATTAATGCATAGCTCATTTAGCTTAGCACTATAGCCCAGTGAGTCGCTCATATGCCTTTTCATTGCTCCTTTCTGCTCTTTAAGCATCTGATCTGATCATAACCCTAACCCTAACCCTAACCCTTTGTGATTTATGGGGCTGGCAGTGATTTTCCCTAGGGGGCGCTGAGTGCAGGGATCAGTGGTTTCTAACCAGCGGTCCTGGCCCCATCCCAGAGTCATAATAAGGAAATTGGAACACGATGAATACAAAACGTTAGGACGTGCGTGTCGCCGGTTCGAGGGCCGTGTCGAGAGACACTGCGGAACGCGTCATCATTCAGAAACCACGCCCAAAACGGAGGAAAACACAAACTCCCCCCCAATCCTGGCATTCTCCTATTTTGGATGCATGGTCGAGTGTTGCACACAAAGATCTATATACGGAAGATGAACACTCCAACTTACTTAATGCACGATGCCAGATGCACATTTTTCGTCTCGCCAATTCTCAATGGCTTCCTTGTTTTGCTTGGGAGTACAAAACAACTTTAATAGGTGATTGTTTACATTAGTTGTCTGTGCAGCCCACCACACAACAGCTTTTAGCTGTTTAATACAAGGAAAATGAAGCTGGTGTGTGGAAGTGAATGGAGAGCTTTCCTCTGTGATGGGCGTGGCCTATTTCATGCAGTGTCTCTATACAGGCACAACTGGGCACAACTGGCCGTGTCTGAGCTTCAGTGCCCAAAGGCCCCTGGGGGTGCTAATCTGGCTTTGGGAGTAGCATGATCCCCCCAAGGAGGGGGAGGAGCAACAACCTTTACAGCTTTGCAAGAGGAATTGGACAAGTACAATTGCGGAGAAAACGGGGGAACTCCGGGGTGGGAGGGGGTGCGGGATAGAAAATGGTATTAACTAAGGATATTTTACAGATCATTGTTGTTGTTGTTCTTGTTGTTCTTGTTGTTGTTGTTGTTCTTGTTGTTGTTGTTGTTGTTGTTGTTGTTGTTGTTGTTGTTGTTGTTGTTGTTGTTGTAGTTGTAGTGTATTCTGCTATAGGTGTATACGTTGTGTGTCTCTTTATTTACAGAAGGACTTTCTTGATACTAAACTTTTGTGAAGGCAAAGTAAACACATAGGGCCCTATCTTCGTACGGCACTATCGTTTGCGCTGCGTTTGCGCCTCTCTTATTGCTATCTTCCCAGCGTCTTAAGCTATCGTCTGCCTCCACCGTCCAGTTTTGCGCTGGGATGACACACGTGTAGGCTTGGGTGGATGACACAGGTGTAGGCTTGGGTGCTCTCAATTTTAACGCCACCAAATAGCTGGTCTTAGTGCAAAAAAAAAACCTACACGTGATCTCCAGCGCAGTACAGGAAATCCTCGCTTGGATAGGCCCATTACGCACGGCTCGCGCGCGGATGATTTTCGACTATACTACACTGTAGAAAAAAACACACATTGATTTAGCAATCAGAATTCGTTTGTCATGGTTTTGTGCGAAAAAGTGATTTGCGTTTTGAATTGGATTACCAGGGGAACGAGGGTCTGGCGGGGCGGGAGTCTGTGTGTAGCGCGGGGAGGGGTGCTTTGTGTTCGGCTAGTGTGCTGTGTCCTGGAGGGGGGTCTCCCCGGAGAAGGTGTGAGCTGGGCCGGGTAGGCAGGCCAGGTGGGTCGGTGCACAGGGTGGGTAGAGGAATCTTTCGTGACGGTTTCCCCATGGCGAGTAGGCTATTGGAGTCGTAGCCTACTTCATGTGTTTTATGTAAAAACTGTGATCGACAACACTATAGTCATTTTCCCCCTTACAGTGAGGCAGCGCTGTGCACGGTCCCGTGGATATTTCTGGCAGCAAATCACTTTCTGACACAACACCGGCCAGTAGGCTATACAGTAACCATTAATAGTATACAGTAACCTCTCTCCCTGCAATTGCACCATGCAACAATAGCTTAACCCGAGTGGACAATTCTGGTATAGGCTATTGCAATAGGCTAGAATTAAAATCTCACACATCTACCCTATTAAAGAAACAATTATTTTTAGATGTGTAGGCCTATGTTATAGCCTATATGAACGAAATGTCTAATTACAGTAAGCGCATGCTTTGGGACATCACTGCGTAATTGTGCGGCAGCCCTCTCTCTCTTCCCTCTCTCATTCCCCCCCCTCTCTCTCTCCCCCTCTCTCTTTTCTCTCTCTCTCTCTCTCTCTGTTTCTCTGCTTGCTCTCAGCAAGAAAGAAGCTGGTGTGTGATGGAGGTGTGTGATGGCTGTGATGTGTGATGGCTTTTAAGGGGAGTGATCTCACCTTGTGAATCCTATATGGGCATAAACACCAAGGCCCCTATCGTTGCATCGGCGCAGTTTCTAGGCCGAGCGGCAGGCGCAGATCAAAGCAGTGGGCGTGGAAAGGCGCACTTGATATCGTCGTGCTGGCGCTAGATGCAGCCCAAAGCATTACAACCACGCCTTTTAGGCGTAAAATTATGCACCGTCATGCTCATTGGATAAGTGCAATAAACGAATCGCACGCTTGCCTTTTTAGCTCCAATTCCAGTGATCCCGCAAAACCAGACGAAAGCCAAACGCTCTGCCCCCCCCCCCCCCCCTCCCTTCATCCAGCCTGTCTGTCTGCATTATAGGCTATTATTCCATATTATTATGCTTCTCAAACCAATCTAACTGCAGTTTCAATACTGCAAGCATGTAAATACGCTACACTATAGCAAGATCAAAGTGAAAATAATGTTCTATGCATCAGCTAGAAAAATATAGCCTATTAGATTGGTGAAAGTTTGTCCAGAAAGATATCATTTTCTCTCGCCTGCTGCAGGAAGGATGATGCACATAAATATACCCTACATTATGTCAAGTCATTGCATAAATGTGTTTTTATTGTAAAACTAAATGTGAAATAGGGCCAAGTTATTGGACGGACATCACAGTATAGCAGATGCCATTAGAAGCGCGTTCCGAAGCGCGTTCCGCTGTTACTTCTCTAAATCACGTTAACTCGACAAGGGGTATATATATGCCCAGGAGGACATATATGTTTCACATAGGGTGGTGTTTTCATTTCGAGGTTTTATTTGGTCCAATATTGAAATGTTGACAATGGCAGGCTGTGTTACCATTACACATTAATTTAGAACTACCTTTTATATCTATTTTGGCTCATTTGGTGGCTATTTAGTAGCGAAATGAAGAAACACAATGCATGCTGGGAACTCAGAGAGAGAGAGAGAGAAGGGTGACAGAGAAGAAGCAGTGAAGGCAAAGAATAGGCCTGCTTTTGAAAAGCGCAAAGCGCTAAATGTAGGCCAGCTCCCAAGATATGACTAGGCTGGTATTTAGCGCCGACACGCCCACTTTGGGACTGCGCCACGCCCATTCGGCCTAAAGCGCATTTGGCAGCCTAAAGCCTATTGCTATCTTGCCGAAACAGGCGCAAGGCACGTTTTTTTGCGGTTAAGGCCCGTAATAGCGCCGATGGCCTGTGGGAGAATAGAGCCCCAAGCCCCCAGCAATAGCGCTGGGCTGTGAAGCAATTTGAACATGGTGGCGAAGCTCTGCATTGCAAGTCACGTGACGCCATGCAGCCCAGAAAGGAAAATTCCCATCCACTTGCATGGGGGACAGCTGTTAAACCCAGGGGAATTTTTTCCGGGTGTCACTCAAAGTATAAAACGACTCTTTTAATTATCAAATCATTTTTTATGGGGCATTTTTTCTTCAGAAGCCACTAAGAGCTGTATACGGGTGTATTTTCTTCTTGTAATACATCCATGGGTGGGAGGGGTGGGAGACGTCATGGAATACGTCATGGCACACATGTGCACTTCGCCTTGGGCCCGCATGGTCAGGAAGTAAAACCAGGAAGAAACCCCCCCCCCCCATGATGGCTTCATGCGCCAGTGAGCAGCCTCCGTCCGAATGCATGGGTGGGCGCGGCTCGTCCCCTATCCAGTTCTTTTAATACATCTATGATAAACACACCTATGGACGTTTGCGCCGAGATGCGCCGAGATGACGTGAAGCGCAGCGGGCCGACACGGCCACAATTAGGGCTTTGCGCGGCACTATTCGAGCGCAAAACGGGCGCTAATGCAAAATTACCGCCGTTGCAAAGATAGGGCCCATAATGTTCACATCGGTGCGTCTATGAGAGTTGAAGCTGTTGCACTACATTATTAGCATCATGACAGCTGCCTCAACACATTGATCTTAGTGTTGTTGGCAGCTTCTTCAATTACATTTTCAACATCAGGCAGCACACGCTGAGTTGTAGCTCACACTTACTGTATAAATACACCTGCCTTCACTTTGTTGTGAACCTCCCTGCACACTAATGTGCTTTTCTACAGCTGTCTACCTTCAGAATCAGAATCAGAATCAGAATCACTTTTATTGCCACAGTATGCAAGTTACATACGAGGAATCTGTCTTAGTGTCTGTATGCAGCGTAGCGGTTACATCAACATACAGAGATAAGAAGTAGGAAGATAACTAAAGACAATCGCAAAGTTGCAAGTGTAATCAAATCAAGTAAATATATACAACATGAGTGGTGAAGTGTTCTGTGGATGATAAATATGAATTTACGTTGGATTTACATGAGATTTACAGACTGAGTTAAATAGACGTTAAATAGGCAGTGGATTTACATGAATTTACAGTCGGAGTTTAATAAGAGTTTACATTGAATGTACATGACATTTACAGGCTAAGTTAAATAGGCATTAATGTGCAGGGAGTTTACATTAATTTACAGTCCCAGTTAGACAGGCAGTAAATTAGATATGAGTTCCAGTTTTATGGGGGGGGGGGGGGTTCAGTTGAGTTTAGGAGGAGGTAGTGAGTTTGTGTGTGTGTGTGTGTGTGTGTGTGTGTGTGTGTGTGGGTGTGGGGGGGGGTTGTTGGTGAGGCCTTTGGCGGAAGGGGTTTCCAGGCCTTGTTGGTGAGGCTGATGGTGGTTGGGAAGAAGCTGGTCTTGTGGCGAGTGGTTCTGGTCTTGGCAGACATCAGTCTCTTGCCGTGGGGGAGTGTCTTAAAGAGTTTGTGGCCAGGGTGGGAGGGGTCACCCATGATCTTGCGAGACCGCTTCAGTGTCCTGGCTGCATGCAGGTCCTGGAGGGATGGCAGGTTGCATCCGATTATCCTCTCAGCGCAGCGGATGATGCGCTGAAGTCTGTTAGTGTCTTTGAGAGTGGCAGCAGCATACCAGACAGTGATGGAGGAGGTGAGGATGGACTCAACGATGGAGGTGTAGAAGTGCACCATCCTGGCCTTTGGCACTTTGAATTTCTTCAGCTGCCGCACAAAGTGCTGTGCCTTCTTGGTGAGAGCTCTGATGTTCAGCTCCCATTTTAGGTCCTGGCTGATGAAGGTCCCCATGAAGCGGAAGGATTCCACAGTGTTGACTGGGGAGTCACGGTGATGGGGGAAGGTGGGGCTTTGTGCAAATTGTTCAAATGGTTTCACTACAATCGCTATGGGAAGACTACATGATAGATACTCCACAGAGAGCTGATCCCCTTGTCTTCAATACAGTTTATAGATGACAAAGCCATAGTAACCACAACAAAAACTACCTGAACAGGGTTCAATACTATTTGGAATAACCCAATCACCAGGTTAACATGTTGATGTTGTATGTTTCTACAATCCACGGAAATGTAGAATAATATCTCCATGGGAGTAGCGTGATCCCCCCCAACTGCACATGTATCGGAGGGAGCGTGCCAGTCTGCAACTCTCCCCAGATCAGCGGAGGGGGTGGAGCAACAACCTTTACAGCTTGGCAGGGGGAATTGGACAAGTGCAATTGCAGAGAAAACGGGGGAACTCCAGGGTGGGAGTGGGTGGCAAGTGTCCTTGTCCAATGTGTCTGTGCGGTGTGTGTGTGTGTGTGTGTGTGTGTGTGTGTGTGTGTGTGTGTGTGTGTGTGTGTGTGTCTGTGTGTGTATATTCCCTACTGTGACTTTGACCACTCACACCCCTATTCCCTACTGTGACTTTGACATACTGCATGCACAAATGACATCACTGATTCACAACTTCACTCAAATCAATTCTCAACTACAAAAGTGCCCTCGGTGCACCAGGACCGCGTTTTCCCCCAAGCTGACCCATAGACCATGTGTGTGACAAGACATCGTCTGAATGCAATGTGTTAGTGAGTGTTGTCAAACTGAGATGCTATTGTAAATCATATATTGTTATTGTCTGCTTTTATTTTAGTGTTTTGTTTATGTATTCATGATGGGTTTATTGTATGTGTTGTAACCACGTATTTATGTGTTTTTGTCAAGTTTTTTATTGTGCGTTTGTGTTAGAATAATTGTTGTTTAATTTTTTTGATTAGGGGAGGCAGTTACGCATAGAAGAGCGGGATTGGGGTCTCTCAACGGCAGTCTGACTGAGTGTGCCTGTGTATATGTTTTCATAACACTGGGCCAAATAACCAGTCTGTATTTATGTATTACTATTGCAGTGCCCATTCCCCCCAAAGCACAACACCATGGGCACGCCGTCACCCCCACCCCCCCACCCCCCGCACACACACTGCACTCCGTCAGGTCCCCCCTAAAGCGCACTCCCCAAGTTCTTTTTTTTTTTATTATTATGTTTTTTTCCTGATTTTTTATCCCATTTTTATCCCCCGTTTAGTGCTCATTTGAATTACTCAATCCTGGTTGCTACTCCATCCTCTGCCGATCTGGGGAGAGCCGAGACTGATTCCATGCATCCTCCGAGACATGGGCAGTCAAGTCAGCCGCTTCTTTTCACCTGCCCGAGGAAGCTTCACCGGTAGGACATAGCACGTGTCCCAAGTTTGAAGTGGATCCAACAAACGGTTCTCGAGATTCACGAAGGACAGACATAGTGAAAGTCCTGCAATTATTGTATAAAGAAGATATATATAGTGCAGTGCCCCTTCCCCCCTTTCAACACGCCGTGGGTGCCCCCCCCCCCCTCCCCCCCACTGCACTCCCGTCAGGTCCCCCTAAATGCATTCCCCAAGTTTGTAGTCGATCCGACAAATGGTTCTCGAGATCCGCGAAGGACAGACATACAGAAGTCGATCGGACAGACAGTCCTGGAGGTACGTGAAAGCTGTGATGTTATACTTTGAATTGCACAAAGTTTACCACGTAAATATCTGGGGTTCCCAGCAACGCACCCGTCAAGTTTGAAGTCGATCGGTTGAATGGTTCTCGAGATAATCTGCCTTTTGTGTTGTACCGAATTGTGCACTGCACTGTGTCGAGTTCCCATCAGCGCACTCCCCAAATTTGAAGTCGATCGGACGAACGGTTGTTGAGATAAGCATTTTTTGTTGCCAGTAGGTGGCGCTATGCCGAATTGCCTGGAATTCAGCTCCCTGCACTCCGTTAGGTCCCCCAAGTGCACTCCCAGAGTTTGTTTATGTGTCCTGGTCGCTGCACTAGCACCTCCTCTGGTCGGTCGGGGTGCCTGTTTGGGGCGGAAGGGAACTGGTGGGAATAGCGTGATCCTCTCACATGCTACGTCCTGCCGGTGTCAGATGAAAAGAAGCGGCTGGCAACTGCGCATGTGTCGGAGGAAGCATGGTACTAGTCTATGGCTAGTCTATGGCTATGGCAGATCAGCAGAGGGGGTGCAGCGACCGCGGCAGCAGGGGGAAATTGGCCAAGTACAATTGGGGAGAAAATGGGGGAGGGGAAATCTGAATTTTTTTTAGAAAAAAAAAGAAATGTTCATATTTGCCATTTTCTGTGGATTGTAGAGAGGTACAATGCCATTTTAATCTGGCGACTGTGCTGATTTCCAAATCATTCTTAGCGTCATGGTATACTTGCTGCAGAAATTTTGCAGGGTTGTATGGACAAAAGGTCATGTTTGCAGAAGAAAACATTCTCTAAATTGTTTGGGACTAGTTTGGCCTTGCTGGACAAATATTCTTCTGACACCAGCCTCCACCATGCAAGCTTCTGTGATTGGTCTAAAATAGATCACATAATAGGTTGTGTTGGCTTGTGGAAAAGCACCTCTGTTAACTGCCTCTGTTTACAGCTCTGTGCTAATATGTTGTGCTCTCCTCTTCCTTGGCTCTGCTTGCTGAGCCCGATCGAACAAACGGCTTCTAAATCCTCATTGTCCCACAGCCTCCTTTGTCGCTGATTCACCGCCGCCTTTTTGTTATCGTTATTCTCATGGTGTTTGGCAGCGTTAATTGGCTGGCGTATAAATAAACAAACAATAAGAAGCCACAGCAAATACACAGAAATGTGTGCACGGTGCCATGCTTCTAGTTCTGGCAAAGTTGCCTTTTTTGTTCGTATCGCACAGGCTGTAGTGTTTGCTTTAACTATCTTGGAGTACCAGATGGCTTGGATTTGTTGCACTACATCTGGCTAATTTAGGAAGTGTCTGAGCAATTGTCAATCACAAAAAAGTATACTTTCCTCAAATAGACACTGAAAAAGTCTTCAACTTCTGGTACTTTCCTCTGCGACAACACCCCATCCATCTGGTTCTCCATGTAAGTTTAAAACAGACACTAATGAGGAGCAGATACAATTTGACAGACCTACAGCTTCACCCTATCTGCTTTACCTGACACTCAAATACAGACTGGAGGTGCAGTAGACAAAGTGAGGTGCAAAAGGCAGAACAACTTGCAAAAACAGGATTAATAGTATCCAATAGAGTTGTAAACATGTTGTAAACCTGTTTAAACATGTTTCCGCTGATAAAGGAGGTATAGCCAGAGGAGGCACTAGTGTAGTAAACAGGACACATACTCTTATACCCCGTTCAAGACAACTCGGACCACCGGAAAAAATTGGTTCCGACCTGTAAAGGGAAATTTGGGTATCATCCAGAGCTCCGCTTTGTCCGAGTTGACGTCATAGCCACATCAAAATGGTGACTTGTATCGTTAATGGTAATGACAGAATTATTATAAAGATGTTTTAACACAAAATGTGATGTCTCAATTATGTAATGTTAACATTAATATGTGTTTGTGTCATCTATGTGTCACTCTGATTTGAGCAATATGTGAAATTCAGCATTCGGTTAACATTTTTAGGTAGGTAGCTACAATGCTACACGGGTTGCTATAGCAACCTATAGCCAGTGTTTGCCCCCCCTCCCCCCGAGTGGGAAGTGCAGCATGAATGCAAAGATGTCCGAGGCGGAGGTTCCGTTTTGAAACTTACGGCAGTCTGAGTTGTCATGAATGCGGTAATAATCCGGCTTCCCACCCGCGGACACGGCCAATTGTGCCTGTATGGACACCTGACCAAGCCGGAGGTAACGCGGGGGCTTGAACCTGCAACCCTCGTGTTGGTAGGCAGGGAGTCTACCACTGCACCCGGACACCCTCTATTATAGTATTTCTTATAGCATGCAGATAATATACAGCCACTATGAACTGCAGTATTTTCACAATCTCACTTAAAGTATGTATCTGTCTACCTTATGGCAGTTTCATTGCAGCAGCTGGAGATTGATTGTGCACTGTCAGATCAGAGAATAATATGGAGTGTTTTGTTGCATCATAAAATATTACGAGAGCTATTATAAAAGCCATCATCGTGTCTTCGCTACCTGCTTCCTTCCCAGACTCCTCTGCCGAGAGAGGGGGGGGAAAGGAACGCCCGAAGGAAATTCCTGAAATTGAAAGCTAGGAAAGGATGAAAGGAGAGGGGAGATGATGTATAGAAATGCAACAGATGGTAAAATCGCAGGAGTTGGAGAGAGTGGTTCAGCATCTGGGAGGAATGATGAGGAGGAGACATGGGAGACAGCAAAGATCAATGCACATTTTGTCAAACAGTTGCCCCTCTATGCAAGTGCACTGCATAGAGCTAACACTGCATAGCAAATGACTTGACTATCTCTCTATCTCTCTCTGCCTCTTCCAACTCTCATTACGATACAAAATGCAAGAAGCAGCCATCTCAGAAAGCTCTCTCTAAATGTAGCTGACAATTCAATGAAAAAACTCAAGTGAGCGGAATTACTCAAATGTGACAACATGCTGTAATAGATTTGAACACAGTGAGATCAAAACATGACGCAGCTTGTCAGACACATGTGTCTGGAGCTGAGGGAGCAATTACAGTACGACACCTTGACCTAGCCCCAATTACCAGGAGTGATCTGTAATTGGGTGTGTTCCACAGGGCTCAGGCAAAACTTCCCATGCTACTGAATGTGTACGTTTGACACTTGTGGTGCTGCAGGACGCCCGCAGGTCATGACAAAGCATCATGACAAAGCATTTGCAGCTCGGATTAAACTCCAGTCATCCACTAAAGGATCTGCAGCTTTGATTAAACTCCAGTCATCCACTAAAGGATCTGCAGTCACCATTCAAGTGTTGTCAGGAAGTCCAACCCCTCTCCATCCACCCACACACCATTCAAAAGCGGGGCATCCCACAGCCAAATGCATCTCTCTGTCTCTATCACTCTCTCTCTCTCTCTCTCCCTCTCTTTCTCTCTCTCTCTCACTCCCTCTCTCTCGCTCCCTCTCTCGAACAGGATGTGTAATCCAAGTGTGCAATTTGTGAATGAGCAACAGCACCCCCCTCTGTTCATCCTCTGTTTCTGTCCAAGACTGCTCCTGTCAGCACCATGGACAGCTACTCAGACTGCAAGCAAGCAAGGTGTGTGTCTGTGTGTGCGTGTGTGTGTGTGTGTGTGTGTGTGCTTGCGTGCGTGCGCGCGTGCGTGCGTGTGTGTGCGTGTGTGTGTGTGTGTGTGCTTGCGTGCGTGCGTGCGTGCATGCGTGCGTGTGTGTGTGTGTGTGTGCTTGCTGCAATAATAATCCAATGTGTGCCACTTACGGTAGAACACGTATTCTGTGTAGCTGGACCAGATCTTGTCCTCTGTGTGCTGGTTGACAGACGAGGCAGTGACCGACGAGTTGCAGGCCACCATCTGGAAGCCGCACTCGGACAGCATGTCAAAAGCCCGCTCCAGGTGCTTGAACTTCAGGTAAAAGCGCGAGGTGTACCGGTCCGGCGTCCTGTCCGGGTCCCGGCTCTCGTTCAGGGTCTCCCCGAACACCTCTTTGGCCAGCGCCACCCTGCCGCATATCAGTATCCGAGGTACCCTCCTGAACTTGGCGTCGGTCTGACTCTCTCGCCCCACGGTGCAGGAGCCCCGGTAGCCCACTGTGACGAAGCCGCTCTTCCTGTCGGCGGGCACCAGAGAGGGTGGGGGGCAGACGTGGGGGTCGCTGCCCTGAGAGCCATCCTCGTAGTCGCTGCAGTGGAAGTAGTCGTCCGGGCTGTGCTTGCAATCCTCCGGGGTCAGGAGCTTCACCAGGTCGGGCAGCTGGAAGTACTCTGCCTCTTTCCTGAGCCGGCCCTTCTCCGGGAAGTGGTCGGGCAGCACCACCTGCCTGTCCCGGAGGTAGTCCAACACGTAGCGGAACAGAAACCCGTCCCTGTCGATGAAGTAGCGGCCTTTAGGGTCCCTCGCCAAGTCGTTAGCCGTGTCCTTTTTGGCAGAGAATATTTTGCCCAGTAGTGAATTTGGGGCGCCCACCAGAGTTGAGTGGCGCGTGTAATAAACCTGCCCCCCTACGTTTAACTCGACGACATCTGGGAAACTGTTCTGAACTGAGCCCTGCTCTTTGGGGTTAGTCCTACAGTTTCCACTCAGCGCCATCGTCTCCGTCATGAACAACGACGAAATACCCCCCTATTAAAATAAAAAAAAAGTATGGAAATCACTGACCCAAAAGTTGCCCTATGCTGTGTCTTTGGTGGCAGTGCGTAAACACAGGGCCTCCAGTTCAGTACACATCTTACAGTAATATGAATAAGCAATTATCATTGAGCTGTGGCCATTACCTACCAGTCTTTAGTTGTCTAGAATTGGGAATAATGTCAGTCCAGGAGTCCCTCTGTAAATGGAAAAAATTTGAAAAAATAAGATGGATGACTTAGAGGGGAAAATAATCAGTGGTGCGAGAGGAGAGAAATGTAGTAGCCTATGTAGTATGACAAACGTAGCATCAAAGCCTTGCATCAGTCAGGATTCCCATCGCCCCTGGGAGAAGAGCACTACCGAGGGAACGAATGGAGGTTATGAGTCGCCTATTTCAGCGGATGAAAAAGAAACTTGTCTCGCTGCCCTATTTGCTTCTCGGAGAAATATCCAACAAATAGAAAATCCCCTCTGTGAAATTGAAAATATAACAACCAGACAAAATACAGCTGCGAGGAAAAAGTCCACAAACAACTTCTGTTAGGGTATAGTCCAAAGGGAGGAATGTGCTGATCCTATTGTCACTTTAGTTTTATCTCCAACTTCCCCTGGAAGATCAGACAATTTGCCCTGGCCGGATAGCAGGAGGGAGAATGCCTTTTTCTGTGGGCGAGAAACTTCACACAGATTGCACACGCAAACCCTCGGGAGTCCTTTAGTCGGTCTATCTGTAGCCTGTCACTGTGAATACATCGTTTGCTCCGGATTGAATTAAAATAAATCCCCCTGACAAAAAAATAGAGGATAGAAAAATCTTCTTCTCAAGAGGCATTACATCTCAATCCTTGGGCTTTGCAGAATAGCGGAGGAGCGACCCGCAGCTGGCTGGGTTTACCGGGAGCTGTCCGCGGTGCTGAAAAGAGCATCTCTCTCTCTCTCCCTCCCTCTCTCTCTCTCTCTCTGTCTCTCGCTTTCTCTCTCTCTCTCTCTCGCTCTCTCTCTGTCGCTCTTGCTCTCTCTCTCCTCCTCCTCCTCCTCTCCTCCCCTCCAGAGCAGGGTGGTGCCATTGCTGCCTCCCCCACTCCCTGAAACACATGGAAAAATACACGTACTACAGGCGCAAAGGGCTACTCCAGCAAGCAGTGATGGAGTGGAAAATAAAAAGGCAGGTTAATTACAGTAGTTCTGTCAGTTATCATCGTAAGGAAGCAACCAATAAAAAAAAATCTATTGTATTTTAGATTACAATATGACCCTATCAGTATATAACGTACATCAGTTTGATGATATTTACCTTTACACTTACTAATATTTTAGGCAATAAAGATTTATATCCGTCTAAAAAAAGAGGGGAGGCTATGGGGAAACTGAGGTTAGGTGGGTTTACCCTCAACTGCATCGTTCCTATGGACATGTAAATACTGCTGTAAATACTGTAAGACTTGATCATCTTGTTGAAAAACAAAGCTTTAGGCACTCACAGTGAGATGCATAGTGGTACATGCAAAGAAACCGTGGCAGATTGTGTTTGTATCCAGCAGTATCTTGAATGGATAACCACTACTGTTATAATGTTACTATTCGACCCAGAACTTCATGGGACATTGAATTGGGTGGGGGCGCGGTGGCTAGAGGACCTGGCATGAATAGCCCTACCTTGTTGCAAAGTCTTTCTGCTAATTCACTTCGAGTTAGAAGGCATCATGATGAGACCATGCAAACATGACATGCTTTTGTTATACCAATATCATCTCAAATATTCACTAATAATGTCTTGTAGATTATGAACCCAGTTTCACAATTTGACTACCAAATATGTGTGTCTCTTTATCTCTATTCATCTGTGGCCATGCCCTATCGGAAAGAGAAAAATCCCAGAATCATAATGGCTGGATAACTGCCCCTGAATTGTAACCTTTTTTCCTGTCCTGTAGTTTGTGAATGAGCAACAGCGCCCCCCTCTGTTCATCCTCAGTTTCTGTCTAAGACTGCCCCTTTCAGCACCATGGACAGCTACTCAGGCTCAAGCAAGCAAGGTGTGTGTGTGTGTGTGTGTGTGTGTGTGTGTGTGTGTGTGTGTGTGTGTGTATGTGTGTGTGTGTGTGTGTGTGCGTGCGTGCGTGCGTGCGTGCGTGCATGTGTGTGTATGTAATAATCATCATTGTCATTATGCTATAGCTATTGTGTACTTGTGACAATGCAGTAATACATATTCTAGTTGGTCTCTAAAAGCACTGCAAGTGTATCACTCCAGTTATCAATTAAAATGTAATTAATCAATTATCAAAATCATCAAAGTGAATCCCTGGGTATAAACCAGTCCCTTCCAGTCCCAACAGCGTGAAAATGACACCTTCTTTACATTATTTAAATTAAGACTCATACCATCAGTGGCCAATACTCACTCGTTCACTGTCTGTGACTGAAATAAATAACGAGGTTAATGGCCACACAACACAAAACAAAATAAAATAGAAAAAGGCATATTTTCATAGATTCAATGAAATACAGGTGAAGCTAAATTGAAATGAATGAATGAATGAATGAATGAATGAATGAATTAGTTAATTAAACAGTATGCCCATCCCTTACATACATACTGTTTATTACAAAATAATAAACAGTACAACCTATATATGACTCCAATCAGACCTACACAAACAGTTTTGTAGCCTAACTATTCCAGATGGAGTGAAGGAGGGCAAGAAAGAGAGAAAGATAAAGAGAGAGAGAAAAGAAGAACAGGGGATCTGTTGAAGAACTGAAATGAATGAAAGTGGGGTTTTGATGACATTTCTCTATGCCTGTGAATCTTGATATGACTCACTTATCTCACTTTTCCCATTCTAACCAAAGTGGGAGTTTACGTGCTCTCTGCCCTGAAGACCTGTAACCATCAGATACATATTGGCTGCTTTTACTGATCCAGTCAGTTGTGGATTATCAGCGATGAAGTGAATCCATGCTTTGAAACAAGGATCTCAAACATTTTGAGCGTGCGAGAGAGAGAGAGAGAGAGAGAGACAGAGAGAGAGAGAGAGAGAGAGAGAGAGAGACACACAGAGATAGATATGTATAGCCTATTGTTTTTATATTGTTGACATGGTTGTTGTTGGTTGAACTTCCTGTATAACATTACAGTAACATAATGTTTTATTTTTTGTATGTCTGTAGTTCTTCCCTATCTGTACTACTGTGTAGCCTACAATGTGCTTTGGCGATGCTGTATTTCACTATGCATGTCGATAAAACTTCTTCAAATTTAATTGAAATTGAGACGGTGAGAGAGAGAGAGAGAGAAAGAGAGAGAGAAAGGGAAAGAGACAATGAGCGAAAGACAGAGCGAGACAATGGGATAAATAAAGTGACAAGGCTGAATGAAACAACAGAGTGAGTGAGAGAGAGAGAGAGAGAGAGAGAGAGAGAGAGAGAGAGAGAGAGAGAGAGAGGTGCCTGGCTGAGACGTGTGCAGTCACTCAGAAGTAGGTCATGGCGGTAGCTTCATCATAAATACATGTCGCTACAACCCCATTCCCCCATGTGCTGCTATTTAAAGAGCAGACGATTGACTACCTGTAAGCAGTGAACCTGGTTTGGGCTCACACCATTCACTCCACCTGTAAGCAGTGAACCTGTTTTTGGGCTCACACCATTCACTTCAACTCAGCTTCAGCTATAGCTTTATCTATCCCCCTTGAGCAGCAGTAAAATCACATAAAACACATTTTCAAGACACCTTGCCACTGTGGCTTAGTGTTTGTGAACCACCTGTGAAGCTGTTTATTGTTTGGAGGCCAGTTGCGAGGAGATTTGGATAAAGTAGTCCAGTATTTGCAAAAAATAATTCTTGTGTTTTAACCTGTGTGGAGTTCAAGATAAATGGATTTAAAGCATTTTCACACATTTCAGATTGTGTCAAGTTGGTCGTCATTGACAGAAAAGGAGAGTAGATTGACGTTCATAAACCCCTCTCCCAGTGTATTTCGTCATTTGAAGATGTTTCTGAGTCATGTGACCGTGTTGATTAGCCACAGTAGTGTTCCCCAAATATTTTGCGACAAATAACTTAATGTTGTGCTCAACTTAAAAATGTTGCGTCTGTTGATAAAATGGAGCGATGACTGGGGGGCAGCTCTCCCAGAGTTACAGGTATCGCCAGAAGATTGTAAAACATAGGCTATCATCCATATACAATGAAAAGAAGCGATTTTTCCAGCAACCTGTCCAATTTTGCTAGTGCTTTCCTATGTAGCCTGCTGCTGCTTGCCCCCCAGCATGATCAGGTGGTTTGCAAACACGCCAATGGTCAATGGTCTGGCCCCAGTCACCATCTTGATGTGACATCACATGAAAACAATCTATTGGCTGTGGCTCATACGTCAATCACCGCCATTTTGGTCTGGTCAAGCCCTCCCTGTAAACAAATGGAAGTTTTTCTGGAGTGCTCATTCACTTTTGAATTTCGTGTCCCCTCCCCCTCCCCCGGCGCAACCCCCTCCCCCGAACCTTATGTGTTTGATGAATTTTGAATACCCTAAGCCTATCAAATCAACATTATACAAAAAAGTATATTAGAACACTTTGAACACCACAATGTGTCAGTTCAAACATTAAGAAGCAAAACAAAACAAGAAACAGGCAGGCCGGGGCCGGGCCCTAGAAAGTGATGTGAAAATCGGCCCTAGGGTCGGGGCCGGGCCTCGGGCCCCCTCGGGCTCGGGCCAGAATGTAGGGCTCTAATAGAAACCACAACTCAGGGAATTACTTTTCACAGAACGTTAATACTCAAAATATTTTTTTTTGTTGTATTTGACCATTATAACATAACACGTCAAGCCAGAGTCCCAACTGACTCTGTTCCACAGTCATTAACTGACGTTAGCGATAACAGTCTAGCTATCTAAAGTTATGAAAGCTGAGACTTATAAGAAATCATATACCCTGTTAAATTGCCCATAATCAAGATTTCCATCTATAATACTTGTATATATTTATATTTTCTCCAACCCAATTTTTATGGTTTGTTAAAATGTTTTTCCAATAGGGATAATACTGTTTATCATAGAAAGTGAAGTCAATATCAATCCACTTCCTAAACAACACAAATGTAGTTCTAACGTAAGTTCAGTCAGGAAGACTATAATCTAATCTAAGACTATTGCTGCTGACAGACTCGCACCCTCCACCTCTCCTTCTCCACCCAGTTTCGCAGACCCGTCAGATTCTTCAGGCTGAAGAGTCATCAGTTTCAGAAGGAGAGGCATCACCATCACCACCACCAGTATCTAGACTCTACTGGGGGATATATCTGGCTGCTGCTCATGGTTGATGCAGCTCTATCTCAAGATCTCCCTGTGGTGTCTAAGCACCAAAGACTATTAACAATACCTAATTCTCATCATATTTTCTGTAAATCATCATTCATTCACTATTGTAATAAATATTTTTTATTCATCCTCTGGTATCTAGTCTCTCCTGATTGAAATCCACTCACAGTCATTTTCCTCCTGTGAGGTGCAGAATGTTTTCAGGCCACAGATGGTTGAAACAAGCAGCAGATTCCTCCCATGTCTTGTCTGTCTCTCATTATAGAGCTGGACTTATATGAAGCCAAGACTTACAGATAGATGGCCAGGATCTGCAAGCAGCAGACTGCAGTTGGATGTTTTAGTGATGCTGTTGTTTTTTAACTTGGTCTGCTTATCGTATAATTTCATTTACAAAAGTTTTATCAGCCAGTCAGTTTTAGTTTGGGGGATAAAGAGTCACTTTGCGATGGGATAAACCATTTGAGAGGAATTGTCTGAATGCTTATAGAGCTGGTTTGCCAGTCAGCCATTATTTTCTTTGTCATGGAAATTGTACTGTGCTGCAGCTAATACCACATTCTTATTGTGAGGACCATGGATTCATTAATAATATGTAGTCATCAGTTACAGTATACACTTTATATTCAATGTAGATCTTTGACTATGTGTCCTGGGGCTTCTCTGAACTTTTCAATGGATTAAAATGTATCATTTAGTCTCATATTCAGCCTTCAAATTGTATTTTTCTTAAACCAAGAGAAACATTCTGCCAGTGAAGTGAGATATAACTCCATTTGTTTCCAATGCAGTTTCAAAATTCAATTTTCAATATCACTGTAACTATCAAGAAAACTGTGTCTTGATTCTATACATTTCTTGAAACAAACGTGTTTGTATTGGAAAAAGTGGACTTACCATTTTGTCACTTATTTAAAGGAAATTCTGATTTTAGGACTCAATAATCGGCTAAATGGCTTGTGTGTGTATATATATATATATATATATATATATATATATTGTAGCGGGCTGGATTTGTGTGCTACTGTATTTGTCTATGTCTGACTGTCTCTAGGGGTTATACTGTTCATGTACTGTATGTGGGGATTTACGGGGTTCTGTGGAGGCAGCGTATAGCCAGTGGGTGGGGTGAGAGAGAGAGGCTCACCTGAGATTGGCTGGGGGAGGGGAGCTTTGGGGAAGAGGGGAACAGCTCGGGGAGTTGGAGCGTGAGCCTGGAAGAGACGGCTGTGTGGGGAGAGCTAAGAGGCTAGGAGAGAGCTAGCGGGGTTTTGGTGTGTGTTGTGGGGTTTTGGTTTGGCATGGGCACGGCCATCAGTGCTCTGCTTGATTGCGGCTAATAAAGAGCATAATTAAGAAGACAGCCTCAGTGTAATTCCTGACCCGTTACACTGGTGTCAGAAGTCAAACTAAGAAGAAAAAAAACAGCTCTTTTAGCGTGGTGGCATTAGCGGTAAGGTGTGCTAATTACTGCCGAGGATCACGAGGATGATGGCGCGGTGCGGGGATCACCTGGAGATAAAAGGGGAGGAGGAGGAGTATATGCTGGCTCCGGAGTTTGGCTCGGAGTTTGCTGGCAGGGAGGCCTGCCTGAAGCAGGAGATCAGACGGGTGTTAGAGGTGACGCCTGCCTGGGCAGAGGAGCTTATGAAGCTGTTGCGGGAGGCCATGCAGCGTGGAGAACGGCGGACGGAGGAGCCGCAAAGAGGTTGTTGGACTTGTGGGGGACATGGTCACCTGGCGAGGTGGTGCCACAGCGTTCCCAGGGGGCAGACCAGGGACGCAGAGCAGCAGTTCTGGGGGCGCCCGGGAGTCTGCTGGGTGTGTGGGGCATTCGGGCATTTAACCAGGGAGTGTCGGGAGGCTGTCAAGGACCAGAGGACAGCGCGAGAGAAGAGACGTGCGGGCGGCTGGCATGTGAGACTCTGCTGGTCGTGTGGGAGGCCTGGGCATTTGGCCAGAAACTGCACTGAGACTTTGGAGGACGGAGGAGGGACACGGGCTGGGGAGAGTGTGAGCAGCAGGAGGGAAGAGAACGTTGTTGAAGTCGGGAGAGTGACGCTTATGTTTCCAGGTGAGTGGGTGGTGCTAATGCCAGAGAAGCCGGCCCAGCCTAGCTGCTCTACACCCCCCACGGTTGCTGTGCAGGAAGTCGAGGTGGAGATCGCTGCCGGGTGTGTTTTCCCCGGTGACCTGAGCACGCTGCCCCCTGGGGGAGGGGGGCGGGAGGACGAGCGAGTGCAAGAGGTGGAGGAAGAGGAGGGGGACTGTTCAGATGTGGACCTGACGGACGACGACATGACCATCGTGGATGTCGCCGTGTATGAGTGGAAACGCAGGCAGGCAGAGGACGCCGACATCGGTCGCGTGGGTGGCGGCCGGACGCCGGCCCCCTGCGGAGGAGATTCACATGTGTTCCGGTGCGACAAAGGGACTGTGGAATATGTTTACGGACCTGCGTCTGTGTGAAGATGGGCTTTTGGAGAGGGGGGGGCACGGGAAAAGGGGGTTCCAGGCGATTGTACCCAGCTACCTGCCGGGATTGGTGCTACGGTGGGCACACAGGGCCCCCGGATCTGGTCATTTCTGGGGTGAGGAGACACTCCGCCGTGTTCGTGAACTTTTCTACTGGAGCAAACACAAGAGGGATGTGTGGAGCTACTGCCGTGTTTGTGATGACTGTGGGGCGCAGGGGGGGGGGAGACTGAGGAGGGTCACCTTGCGGAGGACTGACCCCGCTGGGGGGTGAGGGGGACTAGTGTGCTTCTGGTGGGCCAGAAGCTTTGACGGGAGGGGGAAGTGTAGCGGGCTGGATTTGTGTGCTACTGTATGTCTGACTGTCTCTGGGGGTTATACTGTTGATGTATGTGGGGATTTACGGGGTTCTGTGGAGGCAGCGTATAGCCAGTGGGTGGGGTGAGAGAGAGAGGCTCACCTGAGATTGGCTGGGGGAGGGGAGCTTTGGGGAAGAGGGGAACAGCTCAGGGATTTGGAGCGTGCGCCTGGAAGAGACGGCTGTGTGTGGGGAGAGCTAAGAGGCTAGGAGAGAGCTAGCGGGGTTTTGGTGTGTGTTGTGGGGTTTTGGTTTGGCATGGGCACGGCCGTCAGTGCTCTGCTTGGTTGCGGCTAATAAAGAGCATAATTAAGAAGACAGCCTCAGTTCCTGACCCATTA
Source organism: Poromitra crassiceps (assembly GCF_964638095.1). NCBI lineage: Eukaryota > Metazoa > Chordata > Actinopteri > Beryciformes > Melamphaidae > Poromitra > Poromitra crassiceps. Next base: position 118,704,279 of record NC_139623.1, read on the forward strand.
CTATATATATATATATATATATATATATATATTAGGGATGTCAGCGTTAACGCGTTAATCGCGCGTTAACGCGCGCCGATCATAACGCGTTTTCTTCTTTTTATCGCGTTAATCGCATGCCGCTATTTTGTCCTTCGTCGCACCTGTACTTGTAGTCAAGCCGTTCGGTTTCCTGTCTCCTGCTTGTGCAGGCAGGCATGGAAGAGAACAACAGCAATATGCTTTTAAATGGCTCGTTTTACTTCCCAAATGGCACAGTGGATAAGTCAAGAGCCGTAGTTTGCACCTTGTGTAAAACGGAATTAAAATATCACCGAAGTACATCGAGTTTGAGGCGAGCTATCACCTAAAAGTAGCTAGCGGCCAGCTAGCAGCCAGCTAGCTAGCGCGAGACTCTTCACTCATTCTTCCTTCAGAGTCTCGGATGCACGGGTCAGGTCCTATAACCACTGGGAGGGCGGCTCCAATGGCTTCACGCAATATACATGTTCAATCAATCAATCAATACACAGTTTCCAATACCGAGCCATTATTCACATGGAAGTGCCAAAGTTTTTAGCTCAGATACAGCCTTCTTCGGCTGTGTCATTTTGGGTTTCGACTGCTCCACAGCGCCGCCGCCGGAAGTATCGGTTCTGGAGCGTTCTGGAGTGTTTACAATTATTGTGCATTTATTTTCTATTCAAGATGCATTTTGTAGACATTTTGTGACCTCCTGTCAACATTGCACTTCTATTAAAATGAAAATAAATCTAAAATTCAAGATCACAAAGTACATTTATTTGCATTCATTTGATTCCCAATCACGACGCACTGGTAATAATTATTAATATCTAATTAAAAATGCTTTGCAATGCAAAATAATAGCATTTTAAACATGCGATACAAAGATGCGATTAATCGCGATTAATTATAGTTAATCGCACGATTAATCGCGATTAAGAAAATTAATCTTAATATATATATATATATATATATATATATATATATATATGTGAGGTTTCCATACGAAATTTCAAGCTGAGAGAGAATCGTCATATCTGTATTACCTGATCAGCCCGTGACGTCAGTCAAGCCCAAGCGTGACGTAGTAGTAGTAGTAGTACTTTATTGGCATATAGCAGTCCGTAGGCTGAATTAATTACCAATTTACAGGTTAAAAAGCAGACATCGACACAAGTTAAAAATTCAAAACAGCACATAACTAAAATGGGACTTCAGGCATAGACAAGAGCAAACTAAATCAACAGGACATGTTATGGGATAATATGTTGGTTCAGGGGTCTAGTCAGATATGGTATGGGAGAGTTCTGATGGCGGCGTGTTTTTGTGAGGGGATTGTTCAGTTTATGACAGTTCCGGGTTATACGGCCAGAGATCTGCAGACGTGTTGGGGGTAGCCAGTTGGCGAATTGGGAGGTTTGGAGGTTTTGGGCAAATGACAGACAGATCTGCTCACGTCGGGAAGCCAGGTCAGTGAGCCCTAGCTTTAACAGGGCGGTTGAGTAGTGGTCATAGTTGGGGCCGAGGATGATGCGACAGGCCCTCTTCTGTACCCGCTCCAATTGGGATGAAAGAGCTTGTGTGATGCCAGCATTCCAGATGGGGGCAGCATACTCCAGTAAAGGTCGTACATATCCAAGGTATATGGTTAGAAGGTCATCAGTGGAGACAGAAAAACGCCTGAGGCGCTTCAAGAAGAACAATTTCCTATTTGCATTTGATGTTATGGCATCCACCTGGCTGTTCCAGCGAAGGTCATTCTGAATGATGACGCCAAGGATTTTGAGTTTAGGGACAGCTTTAAGGACAGTGTTGTTGATGGAGAGCGGTGGAGGTGAAGGTGGGTTTCTGCTGAAAGTTATATGCATGACCAGACATTTCTTCTCATTGAGAAGCATGTCATTGGAGGTTGTCCATGTATGGAGATTGTCAAGTTGGCTTTGTAATTGTGATGGTTGCATGTGTTTTCTAGCTTCCAGCAGGTTCATGTCGTCTACATACTTCCATACAGGGCAGGTGGAGTCCTGGGCAGCATCGTCAATAAGCGCCAGGAAGAGTACTGCTCCCAGCAATGTCCCTTGGGCAACACCACATGAAAGATGCTCCCATTCAGATAGTGCACCCTGGTAGCGGACCCTCTGCCTTCTGTCAGAGATGAAATTACAGAGCCATAGGGCTAGTTCAGGTCTTAGTCCCATTGCAAGTATTTTACTGATGGCTATGTTATGGTTAACTCTGTCGAAAGCCTTGCTAAAGTCTGTAGCTACGAGGGAGCAGATTGAGCTAGCCTGGTCAGTGTTTTTACGTCAGGCATGACATCAGTTGTCCTCAGTTCATGACGTCAGGCATGACGTCAGTCCTCCCTAGTATATATAGCAAGGGTTCTACGTCACCCCCCCACTCTGGTGGAGCATAGCAGCAGCCGGCATCGCGGCTGTTCATTCCCCCTGAAACCATCCTCTGAAGCCGTCATTTCACTCCACCCACCTCCCCAGTCCACCACCAACGAGTCTTGACTCCTGGAGAATCCCGGGGGAGGATTCTCTCTAGCCCAAATAGATGCCGCTCTCTCACCTAAAGAGGAGCGCCATCTTGCAATGGAGTCATACGCCAAAGTACTTGCCATGCACGCCACTTGCTAAACAAAGTCTCTTGTTACACCTTACCGACCCGTCTCTCATGACTGAAATATATATATATATATATATATATATATATATATATATATATATATATATATATATATATATATATATATATATGAATAATACTCTGACACACCAATTGAGCCCTTGCATTGAAACAAGAATATATTGTGCTCAGTTCCCATGGGATCATCTAAGCAGGGGACTGTCCTGCTGAGCAGAAACACTCCATTGCCGCCAGCTATGAGCCGTGAGTCATCACTCGTGTCTTCAAAGCGTGCTAGGTAAGGTTTTCAGCTTATCTCAGAAGTCTGGCCATGAACTCAGAAGCATTAGGAAATGTCTTGTCTCTGCATATTGATCTGCAGATATAAAATCCCCGAAGCCTTTTTGAGAAATAGCAATAAGTCCTAGCACCCCGATTTTGGAAGGAAAGCTAGTTACTTTTTTAGCTGATTCTAACAAACATTTACAACTTGCAGATAAATATGTTATTTAATTCAGTAGTCATCGCATCAATATTATAATTTACAGACCAGCGGTGGTGTGGGTATACCGTATACTCTTAATTTATGCCCAAAAAACTTTAACAGCCCATCTAGCAACGGATAAATGCCCTGTGTTCTAGTAAGTCTACTCTTGCATATTGCGCTCGCCCACAAACGGACCAGTAGTATTTGTACGTTTTCACTTGACTTCTACTGCTTGACTTCAGGGAGTAAAGATCATTTCTAACCTGGAGGGGTGTTGGTCATCTCAGAGATAAGCACATGGCTCTGACATCGCTCCTTATCACAAGGATGCGAGATAGGAGATGGTCATCTTTCGCAAAACCAGGAATACACTTATTTTAGCTTTATTAATTTGTCCACATTTACCTGAAATCCGTCCGCTGGTCTGTCTCCTCCTCCTGTGACTCCTGCCTGACTCCATTTGGCTCTGTTAAACAGATCACTGCATCATTGTCTATCCATTCAGAAGTTACAGGACTGATTGATGTCTAGGGTACTTTTTAAATGACTATATTCAGTTTAACTCAATGATAATGTATGTCCAGTCACTTATCGTCCCTCGCCTGGACTACTGCAAGTGCTCCTGGCTGGCCTACCTGCCACCGACATCCGACCGCTTCAGCTCATTCAGAACGCTGCAGCCCGTCTGGTATTCAACCAACCCAAATTCTCTCATGTCACTCCCCTCTTCCGGGACCTCCACTGGCTTCCCATCTCGGCACGCATCAAATTCAAGACACTACTGGCCTACAGGGCAGTAGGCTACACCAGTCAGCTCCCCTGTACCTGCAATCTATGGTCAGGTTCCAAACCTCTCACCGCTCCCTTCGCTCCTCTACCAGTGCAGGGCGCCTCGCTCCTCCTTCGCTACGGGCGCTCAAAAGTCGCTCATCCCGATCTCGACTCTTCTCCTCCCTGGCACCCCAAAGGTGGAACGAGCTGCCACCTTCGGTCAGGACTGCTGAATCACTGCCGATCTTTCGGAAAAGACTAAAGACTCACCTTTTCAGGCTCCACCTGGGCCCTTCTTGATCTAACTTCTTTCTCTCTCTTCTTTCTCTCTCTTTATTTAATATAAAAAAAAAAAAAAAAAAAAAATCCTAAACTAAAACTCGTACCACTGTTCCTTCAGGATTTGTAGTTGTCATAGACTGTGCTCCATAGTTGATTGCTCTAGTGCTGACAAAAAGTGTGTTACTGTAAGTCGCTTTGGATAAAAGCGTCTGCCAAATGACGTAATGTAAATGTAATGTAAATGTAAATGTATGATTATTATTAGATTATTTAGCTAAAGCTAAGGTTATAGTTAATCAAACAACAATAGAGTCATCTCTGGAGGCCGCTGCATATAGTGTTAATTATTCACGTATTATGTAAAAATGCTACCTATTTTAGTTCAGAAATATGATGTTATTGATTCCAAAAATACAACACCGACATTTTAATGTGGCGGACATTTTGACCATCCCATAGCACCAAAGGATGATTCTATATATCTGAGGGGCTTGATAGGATGATTCTATATATCTGAGGCGCTTGATTGGATGACTCTATATACTGTATCTGAGGGGCTTGATATGATATCCTATATATCTGAGGGGCTTGATAGGATATTCTATATATCTGAGGGGGTTGATAGGATGATATGTTAGGGAAATGTTCTTTGATTTTTTGAGCGCCTTCAACACTATCCAGCCACATATTCTAGCAAATAAACTGATTCAATATAAATTGCATAATTCAACCATCGCCTGGTGCATGAGATATCTTCTGCCTCGACCTCAGTTTGTTAGGCTGGACGACACTGTATCAGATATCATCTGGACAAAAACTGGAGCCCCTCAAGGAACAGTTAATAGCTCCTTTTTTCTTTATTCTTTATACTGCGGACTGCAGACATAGTGAGGCCATGTGTCATATGCAGAAATTCTCTGATGACACTGCTCTTATTGGCCTCATCAACAAAGGTGACGATCGGGCCTATAAAAAGGAGATTGATTTATTTGTTTCCTGGTGTGATGACAATTTTTTACTGCTCAATGTTGAAAAGACCAAAGAGCTAGTCATTGATTTTGGGAGGAAGAAGGCAGAAGTCTCCCCTGTCATTATTAAAGGGCTGGAGGTAGAAATAGTCCAGTCTTATAAGTATCTCGGTGTCCACCTGGACAGTAAGCTGGACTGGAAGAAGAACACAGATTCTGTGTTCAAGAAGGCCCAGTCTCGACTTTTCCACTTGAGGAAGCTTAGATCGTTCGACATCAGCAGGTCACTTCTTCATGTGTTCTACCAAGGTATCCTAGCTAGTGTCCTTTTCTATGCTGTGCTCTGCTGGGGGGGTAGCCTCAGTGTCATGGACAGAAATCGGATAAACAAAATGAGTAAAAAAGGCTGGCTCAGTGATTGGCCTTCCCCCTGATTCCTTGGAGATGATTATAGCCAAGAGAACAAGGAGAAAACTGAACTCTATTCTTTCTTTTGAAGGCCATCCTTTGTTTAATGTATTTAATGCCCTGCGCAGTTCGTTTAGTAATAGGCTTTTGATGCCTCGGTGCTCTACTGAGCGATTTAGAAGGTCTTTTGTTCCTGCTTCTGTAAAATTCTTTAATGAACACTGCTAGCTCTGCATTGTGAGGCTCTACTGTTATTGTTATTGTGCTGTATGTTACTGTTTCCTGTTTGTGTATCTGTACTCGCTCTGGTGGCAAACCATGTTTCCCCTCGGGGATTAAGAATAAACACCATACCATACCATACCATACCATATATACAGTATCTGAGGGGCTTGATATGATATCCTATATATCTGAGGGGCTTGATATGATATCCTATATATCTGAGGGGCTTGATATGATATCCTATATATCTGAGGGGCTTGATATGATATCCTATATATCTGAGGGGCTTGATATGATATCCTATATATCTGAGGGGCTTGATATGATATCCTATATATCTGAGGGGCTTGATATGATATCCTATATATCTGAGGGGCTTGATAGGATGATTCTATATATCTGAGGGGCTTGATAGGATGATTATATATGTCTGAGGGGATTGATAGGATGATTCTATATATCTGAGGGGCTTGATAGGATGATTATGTCTGAGGGGATTGATAGGATGATTCTATATATCTGAGGGGCTTGATAGGATGATTCTCATGCTCTATGTTTTGGAAAGACCCCCTCTCCACCACCACCACCACCACCACCACCTAGTCAATCAAAGATGGATGACGGTGCTACAAGCAAGCAACTGTCATCAATGTCACAAGACATTTCATTATCAAACCAAATCAAGCACTATTATTATTGCTGCATTTTGCATAGGGGTGGGACAAAATATCGATACTCACGGTATCGCGATATTTCCACTTGCGATACGTTATCGATACACTGGCACCAAGTATCGATATGTTTATTAAAAAAAAAAAAAAAAATTTTTTTTTTTAAATAAACAGGCAAAATATTATGCTGTGTGTGGTAGTTCAAACATAGTTTCAAGTTGACGTTTATTTATGTTTGTAGTTGAAACAAAAACATAAATACTGTAGGCTACATGAATGGAAATGTTTGATCATTAATATCTACTTTTAGAAATTATATAGGTAGGTAGGTTATATAGGTTTTCTTGTTTTAATAATAATAATAAAAAGACTTAATGTGTAACTTTTCCTCCGTGGTATCGAAAATGGTATGAGTGAGTGAGTGAACTCTGAGAGAGTTCATGTCAATTCTGCTAATGAATACATAATACCTGCTTCTTGCCTTTTAGGGGTATTTTTTTCTCTTCAGTTACACAGGTATCGTGATGTATCGTCTTCCAATATATCGATTATCGCAGTATCGCTGTATCGTGATAATATCGTTATCGAGGGCCAAGTATCGTGACGATATCGTATCGTGACTCAGCGATTCCCACCCCTAATTTTGCATCCTGTTATACAGTATCGCCTCTTCACAAGATGTTTCTGTTGGATCTCTGCTATTGTGCTGTTGTGAGAGAGTGACTTTATTATTTGTGTCAAACACAGGCCACTGTAAGCAGTGCGAGACACTGCCGATGTTTACCTATTGCCCCCAAATGAAGGTTCAATGAAAAAGATTTGGAATGAACCTAGAAGCACATTATTTTTTACGCTATTATCAGTTGGGGGAAAATTACGCAGAGCTTCTCATCTGTCAGCCGATGCGCGCGGCTCGTGCTCTTCTGAGACAATGTTGACCTGACATTTCCAATGAAATGCAAGCAGGGCAAACACAGCCACCCACAGAGTGAATGCATAATGAAACAAGCTAGTGAACAGATAACGGGTCAGATGAGAGCATGTGTTCAACATCTGATGAATAGAATAAGGGGGTGGATATTATAAATAGTGTCCCTATATAGATGCAATTACTGTAAATGCCACACAGCAGCTTATTCAATATTCATGTTTTCATAGCATTACATGCAGCTTATCATCTTACAGTAGACTAAAAGCCTGCACAGTATGTTTTATTTCTATGGGGGTGTGTGGGGGGGGGGGAATAAATTGATATATGAGCCATTGCAGATGCCATTTTACACCCCAGGGAGACATTGGCTGTTTAATGTGCAGTCTATGATTCTACTTGGAGGTGACTGATGGTTATTCTGTGTGTGCACATCGGGGCTTTCAAGGAACTCATCGCTCACTGATGCAATGTAGATAGAAAGATGAGTCAGTCTGCACTTGAAGTCTGACTCAACGCATGTTTCACAGGCAAATAGACATTTCTGCTGTCGCTGTGGATGTGGCAGATCCCCCCCATCCTTTCACTACGCCTAAAACTTGGTCCTCACATCTTGGCCAATTGCCTTCTGTCTCCCACATGGTGCAAATGGAATCAAACGCTATAGCTAAGATACTGACAAAACGATGCCTAATTGACGATCACAGGGCTTAAAGTTCTCAGACCAGGCATGGAGCAGTTTTAAAGACCCCCCTAGAGTCATGTTTTAAGATGTAGATAAAATACTTGAATTTATGTCTGAGATGTTTTTTCCACAAAAAAGTTATCTTGTTAAAATCGTTAAAATGACTTCCCCTCCTTCTCCTCATTAAAAAGAAATACAGAATCTGTAAATATGCAAATATTGTTGATTTTTAAAGTTTAACGGCTGAATTGGGGATTGGCTCCAAATATTTGTGATGTCATGCTTATAGGAAACTTATAGGAAACAGGACTTTTTGTCCTGGTGTAGCGACGCCTTCCTTGAACTTAACATAACAAAAACTAAAGAGGTATGTATAGACTTTAGACGTAGCCCCTGTTCTACCCAGAACAGTGTTGTCCATGGCCAACCAGTGGAGATCGTATCCAGTTACAAGTATCTGGGCACGATTATTGACAATAAACTGAAATTTGATGTAAACACTGACATGCTGTGCAAGAAGGGCCAGCAACGCCTTCACTGTCTTAGGAAACTAGCCAGGTTCAATGTCGACAAAAACCTGATGAAACTGTATTATAGTGCCTACATTCATTCGGTCATTTCCTTCTCCTCTATCTGTTGGTACGGTAACCTCGCTATCAAAGATAAAAACTCTCTTTGGAGAATTGCGAAAACCGCTTCCAAAATTATTGGCATCCAACTGGAAAGCCTCGATCTCTTTTATAACCGACAGCTCCTCAAGAAAGCCCTGACCATCTGTTCCGACAGTGCCCACCCACTCAGTACAGAGTATACGCTACTGCCTTCTGGCCTTCGTTTTCGTGCCCCTAGGACTACAAAAAATAGGTACAAACATTCCTTCGTCCCTGCCTCGATCCGAGCAGTAAATGTTGCCAGAGGTAGGTAGAAATCGTACGTGATGTTTCAGTTCCTGATACTGACACTTGCACTGGCACTTTATGATGGCACTTTTATGATGGCACTTTTATGATGGCACTTTTATGATTTTATGATTCTATGATTTTATGATTTTTATTTTTATTTAAGATGACACTTTTATTGTTTACTTCTTGTCTCTGTGAGGATGTCTTATTATCCATCCACCAGAGTTGGTTGCATTTTAATTTGTATTTGTCCCGTTGACCTTACTGATAATTTCGTTCAATTTTTTTCTATTCAATTTTTTTCTTTTATCGTTTGCACCAGACTTGCTCAAGTTAGGTTGTCCCATGCTATGTTGTCAGTCACATGTCTGTTGTTGTTTTGTTTGCCTGCACTACTGCCTGCTGTAAACCAATTTGCCCTTTCGGGACACTAATAAAGAACTTGAACTTGAATTGCCTTTTCAGTGAGCACAGGGAAACTTCCCACTTTTGTTTTGAGCAGCAAACAGAAGTGTGATTGTCTTTACTTTCACTTGATGACTCCAGAGTTCAGACTATTTCCAATTTGCTCATCAAAGTGAGGAAGAGAAGATAGAGGAGTCTAAGTATCCACTTTTCAGCCTTCACCAAGGTGACATCTCCTGATAGAAATAAATCTCTGATGTAGGTGTATCTATAATGACACACCATCATATAAATAAGTCTCTGATATAGGTGTATCTGTAATGACACACCATCAACCAAAATATATTATATATATATATATATAGGTTTCATACATGCTACAGCATGCTCTGGGACGCGTCATCAGTGATGTTGACTGGGGTCATGGGGTGTTTCGGGTCTGACAACTTACACCCTCGCCCAGTAGACCCAGTCGAGGCCGATTACGACCCCGACCCGCATCCCAGAAGCAGCCGCTCACGGATCAGCCTTCCTACTCTGTCTGCAACGTTGAAAAAAGGGTTGATCACGCCCAATCCGCTGCAATAGAGTTTAGTGCTACACCGCAGTATTGAAAGACCTTCAGTGCATGGAGGTCTAAGGCCCTGTGGGGTGATTCCAGGCCGGGCACCTCCTTCGTCTCACCAGAACCTCCTGCGGAAAAAGGCAATCCTACCATGCCGTACCATGGGCAGGGAGGATGCCTCAAGGAGGCCTGTGCGCTGCACGTCATACACCTGCTGCGAGCACCTCGCTCTAGCCTGAAGGACCCCAGGGCGCGCCGATGTTTACGTAGATTTTCAGGAGGCTGATCCGTAGCGTATATATATATATATATATATATATATATATATATATATATATATATATATATATAAAGAAGTGTCTGATGTATCTGTAATGACACACCATCAACCAAAATCCAGCATTCATTTTGCACTTCAGGCTCAATGAGATGCAAAAAGGAAGAGGAAGAGCTGTCAGATCGCTCTCGAAAGCCTGTTACAACTGATTACTCTGTTATGAGTTGTATATTTTGGCTCATTGCAGATATTATGACCAGGGGTGAAAGTGGTTTGAATTTCTTACATGAACTGTACTCCCCCGACCTTCATCGTTTCATATTGTCCTCCTCCCACCCTCTATGTGTCTCTTCAAGTCTCCTTTGCCAACCGCCATTAAACAACAGAAGAAGAAGAAGACATTTCACGATAACAGCACTGGCACTTCACTGTGTGTGTATATAACTCCGCTTCACAGCTGCTCTGTCATTGCCTATTACATCCAGCCTGTTAGCTACTGATTTACTCCACAAAGTAAAACCGTTTTCAAAATATGCGTTATTTTGATAAACAGACCTTACAATGGGGCTCTATAGAGTTACGTGTGTCTAGTACCATTATTAAAACATCTAAAGATAACGTCGTTTCTGGTTTGCTAAAATACTAGTGCTAATCTGTTAGCTGTCTGCGAGCTATCGGGTGAGCTTCTTCTTCTTCTACTGCTTCTAATAGCTCTGCAGCAGACTAGATGCCTTGAGGCACATCGCTGCCTCTCACTGGTTGGAAATATTTGTTATATAATGTTTCTGCTTGCTTAGGAACTAGTGCAATCCTGGGGGAACTTTTTTTGTTGGCGGAGGCAAGCGAGACTAGTATGACAGACAGATAGCCGAGTTGCAGCAGCAGCAGCCGCATTCAGAAGCTGCGTGCTTATAGCCTACACAGCACGGATTAAAACCACAGGTCTAAAACACTGCATTGGAACAACTTCAAGTAATTTATGAGAGAGACTACTGTTGTTTATGTTACCCTAACGACATAACGTCAGCACAGATGTGTTTCCTTGGAAATTATGCAATCGTGATTGCTTCTGCAGCAATCGGATTTTGAATGACAGCAGCTGCGTGTCTTCACGGAACGTCTTTCAGGCACAGAATTTCTTAACGGAACTCAGCACCGGACGGTTCCGGCCCACTTTCACCTTATGACCTTTGGAAGCCAAGGCTCACAGCCTCAAAGGTAAAATCATCTGAGTGTAACCGAGTGAATCAGAGTCCTCGTGAGTCCCCAGTTGTAGAGAGTTGTTGGTTCGACTCACTCTCCAGTATAAAGGCACATTAAACAACTCCATATATATATATATATATATATACACACACACAAGGCATTTAGCCGATTATTGAGTCCTAAAATCAGAATTTCCTTTAAATAAGTGACAAAATGGTAAGTCCACCTTTTCCAATACAAACACGTTTGTTTCAAGAAATGTATAGAATCAAGACACAGTTTTCTTGATAGTTGCAGTGATATTGAAAGTTGAATTTTGAAACTGCATTGGAAACAAATGGAGTTATATCTCACTTCACTGACAGAATGTTTTCTTGGTTTAAGAAAAATACAATTTGAAGGCTGAATATGAGACTAAATGATACATTTTAATCCATTGAAAAGTTCAGAGAAGCCCCAGGACACATAGTCAAAGATCTACATTGAATATAAAGCATATACTGTAACTGATGACTACATATTATTAATGAATCCATGGTCCTCACAATAAGAATGCGGTATTAGCTGCAGCACAGTACAATTTCCATGACAAAGAAAATAATGGCTGACTGGCAAACCAGCTCTATAAGCATTCAGACAATTCCTCTCAAATGGTTTATCCCATCGCAAAGTGACTCTTTATCCCCCAAACTAAAACTGACTGGCTGATAAAACTTTTGTAAATGACATTATACGATAAGCAGACCAAGTTCAAAAACAACAGCATCACTAAAACATACATCCAACTGCAGTCTGCTGCTTGCAGATCCTGGCCATCTATCTGTAAGTCTTGGCTTCATATAGGTCCAGCTCTATAATGAGAGACAGACGAGACATGGGAGGAATCTGCTGCTTGTTTCAACCATCTGTGGCCTGAAAACATTCTGCACCTCACAGGAGGAAAATGACTGTGAGTGGATTTCAATAAGGAGAGACTAGATACCAGAGGATGAATAAAATAATATTTATTACAATAGTGAATGAATGATGATTAACAGAAAATATGATGAGAATTAGGTATTGTTAATAGTCTTTGGCGCTTAGACACCACAGGGAGATCTTGAGATAGAGCTGCATCAGCCATGAGCAGCAGCCAGATATATGCCCCAGTAGAGTCTAGATACTGGTGGTGGTGATGGTGATGCCTCTCCTTCTGAAACTGATGACTCTTCAGCCTGAAGAATCTGATGGGTCTGCGAAACTGGGTGGAGAAGGGGAGGTGAAGGGTGCGAATCTGTCAGCAGCAAGGTTGGGAGGCTGAATGGATAGAAACAAGCATATTTATTAGGACAACAGCCATGTGATAGGCTTACGATGAGGGGTGGAAAGCAATGTGATAGGCTTATAATGGAGGTGTGTGGGGTGAGAGGTGATGTGACGCTATGCTATTGCATAATAGAGACCAGGCGGCAAACAGCTGATTATTCAATTGAAGCCCGGAAGTTGATAGGCTATTTTGAGCATGTGAGCAGATTTGAGGGGGTGGAGAAAATAAGAAGTGAACTGAGCAAGTGTAAAGTGCAGATTATAGTCTTCCTGACTGAACTTACGTTAGAACCAGCCGTGGCGGCAAATATTCTTAAGTTTATTCTAGAAATATAAATTAATTAAAAAAATAATCCACTGATCGATGTATTGGTGCTCTGTTCATCATAGTAGAAGTGAAAATTCCCAGCCTCCTTGAACACAGCATTTACACACCTCTGGCTGGTCTGACCCATGCGCTGCACCGGGCCGGCCCATTTTTTTTATAGAGGGGTTCTCCCCCTACTGGCAAGTGATTATGGCATGGTGTGAGAGAAGGACCTCCCCTCTGCTCTGCTGAAAGTGGCCTGCTCCATCTCAAAGCATCTCAACCGCGGAAGTTCAATTTCCTCATCACAAAGGAGATACTTTATTTTGCTTTGTACACGGACTGGACTGGACAGCACAGGATCGAGCGCACTGATGTTAATAGGTAGGCAGGACATGGAATTTATATTTGATATACATAATGGGCTCTATTTTCCCACAGGCCTTAGGCGCAGAAACTGGCGTTAAACGCAAAAAAACGTGCCTTGCGCCTGCCTCGGGAAGATAGCAAGATGGCTTTAGGCCCTGAAATGCGCTTTACGCCAAACAGGCGTGGCGCAGTGCCAGAATAGGCCAGAGTGGGCGTTTCGGCCTTAAATACCGGCCTAACGATATCTTCCGCCCTGGCGTTAATTTAGTGCTTAGCGCTTTTCAAAACCAGGCCTATTCAGTGCGCCGGTTGCGCGGAGCTCTCCTCTGCCATCTGACTCTCTGTCCCCCCTCTCTCTGTGTCACTCCCTCTCTCTTGCTCATCAGACAGGCACAATAGGACTGCTGGAAAAAAAGTTTGCCGGTTCTCTCTCTCTCTCACTGCCTCGTGCATCAGACAGCAGACAGCAGACAGCAGACAGACAGGCACAAAGCCACAGATGGGAAATCTCCCAGTATGCATTGAGGCGCATTGAGGCAAATCCGTTTGAGAAGAAATAGCAACCAAATCAGCTTAAATAGGGTAAGTGGTAGATCGAAATAATGTTTCTCTTAACACAATTGCAATTGTGGAACATTTCAATATTGGACAAAATAAAATCGCGAAATCAAAACACAAACCTATGTGAAACATATATGTCATCCTGGGCCTATATATATCCCTCGTAGATTTAACGTGATTTAGATAAGTGACAGCGTAACGCGGTTCTACTGTCATGTGCTATACTGTGATGTCTGCTCCAATAAATTGGCCCTACTTCACATTTAGTTTTACAATAAAAACACATTTCTGCAATGACTTTACATAATGTAGGCTATATTTATGTGCATCATCCTACCTGCAGCAGGGGAGAGAAAACGATATCATTCTGGACAAACTTTCACCAATCTAATCTCATCATAGGGATACGCTATTCTTTTCTAGCCGATGCGTTTAGAACATTCTTTTCACTTTGATCTTGCTATAGTGTAGCTATTTACATGCTTGCAGTATTTAAACTGCAGTTAGATTGGTTTGAGAAGCATAATAATATGGAATAATAGCCTATATATGGAGACAGACAGACGGGATGAAGGGAGGGGGGGGGAGCAGAGCGCTTGGCTTGTCTGGTTTTACAGGATTGCTCCGTGGAATTGGAGCTTAAAAGGCAAGCTTGTGACTCGTTTACTGCACTTCCCCAATGAGCAGACTGTGCATAATCTTACACTTAAAAGGCATGGTTGTAATGCTTAAGGCTGCATGTAGCGCCGACCCCAAGATATCGAGTGGGCTGGTCCATGCCCACTGATCTGCGCTGCACTGGGCGCTCAGCGCAGTTTATAGGCTGATGCAACGATAGGGGCCGTGATGTTTCTCAGTTCTACGGGTATAGTGTTCCAGGTATGTGCTGCTCTGTAGGAGAAGGCTGACTGCCCAAAGCTACTTCTCCTATGTGGAATTTTACAGTCTCTACTCTGGTAGGGGCTCTGGTAGATGAATTTTGGATTTGTGAAATGAATTCATTGAGCAGAGGGGGGGGCCAGACCATGAAAAATTGTATACACAAGTAAAATATCTGCAAATTTGATCACGTTTTCCCAATTTAAAAAGTCACATTTAGTTAAGATTTAGTTAAGAAGAAGTGGGGTCACAAGCCAAAAAAAGTTGCTGTCTCTCTCTCTCTCTCCCTCTGTCTGCCTCTCTCTGTCTCTGTCTATCTCTCTTTTTATGTCTCTCTCTCTCTCTCTAAGAGGACACTCACACAGTGGAGTTGAAGCCTAAGGGATCTTAACCCTGTTGATTTGGCAAACCATGCAGATGAGATGTTGCTAAGCAGCCGCTCTCCCTCTGCCAGCGGAGAGGCCATGTGGGAGCTCTGTTTGCTCACTCGGTGGAGGGGGACAGAGAGACACGTGTGGTAGTTCAGCTCTAGTGTGTTTGTGTCTCTGTGAGTGTGTGTGCAAATGGAACTGCCTGTAGTAGAGTGTGTGACAGTGTGTGTGTGTGTGTGTGTGTGTGTGTGTGTGTGTGTGTGTGTGTGTGTGTGTGTGTGTGTGTGTGTGTGTGTGTGTGTGTGTGTGCGTGCCTGCGTGCGTGTCACTGCACAACACATAATCTTTCTTGCTTTACTCCCAGGCTTCTGGGATTAAGGGGAGGTTTCCGCAGGTCCTCAGAGCATGTCAAATCTCTATGGGGACAAATTTGAGGTCCTTTGAACTCTGCCACCTCTTTAAAGGTGTAGTATCCGATTTTCCTCTACAGCTAATAGAGTACTGCAGTGATGTCGTATTTTTGTAGGGCAACCAGGAAATTAGCCTCACACTGGGTTCCCTCGTCTGGAGGTCACTGGGAATTTTTGAATGGGGGATTTTGGTTAGATGCCTGAAATAAGGTATGTAAAAGTTTATGAAACTGAGACCTTTCTGTTCAGCAAGATAATCAATTAGTTTAATAATAATCAAGCATAGTTAACTTTTAATAAGTGCATAGTTAACTGCTAATAAGGCCATAACAAACTATTTATTAGGCTTAATAAAGTAACAAAACCAGCTAGTAAAGGTGGTTATAAAGTGCTTATAAATGTCTTAACAATAAATATGTTTATAATGCGATAATTAACACTTACATAGTATTATTAACATAATAATAGTGTTAAATATAGCCACAAATTGAAGACCTAATAGTCCTTGAGGCAAATTTGTAGAGCACATTCAGGTGAACATGTGGAAAAAAGTTGCTTGAAAATTGGAGAAACAGCCTGGGAGTTACAAACGGGTGTGAAGTTATAGCCTATTTTGTATTAGGCCACGCCCACCTTTTACATCTGCGGCGCCCCCTTTTGATCAAATTGCGAAATAGCATGTCAGAAATGTCATTCCAGATGAGGCTGAGAAGTTTGCAACCGATTATGCGAATGGACTTGATTTACCATTATTACATGGTTACACCATAGACCCTGCCCACTTTCACAAATGATGACAAAACTTCTGATCTTGACTAGGACATCCTCCCTGATATATCTGCCAAGGTTCGCAATCATTGGACAAACAGGTGCGGAGTTACGGCCTTTTTTGTGTTAAGCCACGCCCATTTCTGGCGTTTATGGCGCCCTCTTTTGGTCGAATTGCACACAATTTTACACACATGGTCTGGGATGGCCTCCGAAGATCGCCAACAAGTTTCGTGAAGATTTGTTAATCGGTCATGAAGTTATGACAATTTAGCTGAGAGGGCACGCCCTCTCACAACTTTAACGATTAATAACTCCGAAACTAAAGTAGATTTCAAAAATCCAAACATTCAGGATTGTAGAGCTTGCTCCATAGATGCTCCCTGGCGGTTTTGGTGGAAATCGGTCAAACCGTCTAGGAGGAGATGTCAAAAATGTGTTTTCCAAACTTTTCAAAATATCTCAAGATTTTTCCAGATGGACCTTTAGGGTCCTTATAGCATGGGTTATAGCTCATGGGTTGTAGCTCATGGGTTGGCTGTGCTGGCTACCAGACATATCAATGGACCGCAATAAAGAGAACATTGTTTTGAGAAAGGTGTGTGAGGAATTAACGTTCGTTGGGGACTTAAGTAAGTTCAGAAAATATGTGTTAGTAGTTACTCCAGCTACGTTAGCAATAGCGTTAGCCGCTTTCGCTAGTCGGCTGTTTTTCATTATTTATCGGCTTAATATTACTATAACTTAACAACCAATAACGATAGCTGGAATAACACAATACTATACACATATTTTCAGAACTTACCAGGTTGTCCAACTGCCAGGAAATGTGTTTTATAACGTTAACTCCCGTCCCGGTGTAAGATGGGGCCTAGTAGCTACGCAAGCACCAGCCATGAGCTAATCGCTAACGGGTTAGCCATTAGCGTCACATAAACCGAGGTTTTATTTTTGGTATTAAAGCAATAAACGTTTTTATATGGATATCTCAGAGAAATGCTTTGACTTTGGGGATGATCGTTCTTCACAAGCTCCTTTCTTAGCTGTTGTAAGGATATAGTTAACAGAGACGAGACTAGGCAGCTAGGCTAACGTTACCACTGAGCTATATTAAATGGAACGTTCCAATGTTGCTGCCCTACCACACTATACCAGTAAACAACGTAGCGTAAAGCTTCAAGGTTAGATTTGTAAAACCAACATTTGCTCCAAAAGGAATTAAATCATAAAGTTAATCAAAATGCCACAGAAACATTAGGCTAGCTTAATCAACACAGCAGTGCATTGGATAATTTCCCCAGTGAGGCCGAGAGGAGCATGCCTGCCTCCACTTCCGGTCCGGGATGAGAGCGCTGAGAGCACAGCAGCCCGGAGGTCTAAAATCTCCGACCACCAAAATCAGATTTTCGTACAGGCGTCATTTTGATAAACTGATCTCATAGTGGGAATCTTCCTGGTTACTTTTGGCGAGACAAAAAATATTACAACTTAAAGTGCCATATTTACAGAGCTAGACTGTATATAAATACACAACGCACTGTGCGCATTCTAGAAACAGCAGCTCTACATAATGTGGCACCTAGAGACCACAGCCACATTCAGAATTGTAGAGCTTGCTCCATAGATGTTTCCTGGCGATTCTGGTGGAAATCGGTGAAACGGTCTAGGAGGAGATGTCAAAAATGTGTTTTCCAAACTTTTAAAAATATCTAAAAAAAATTCCAGACGGACCTTGAGGGGCCTTGAGGCAAATTTTTAGAGCAGGTTCACCTGAACATGTCCAAGAAAAAGTTTGAAAATCGGACAAACGGTGTGGAAGTTAGTTTAACGTAAAACCTTTGATTATAGCGCCACCTTCAGGCCGATTCGAAAATTATTTCTTGAGCAGAAACTAGCACCTACTATCTGTCATTGGGCCAAATTTCAGGTCTCTACCATTTACCAACTCACGGGAATTTGCGTCGGGGCAGATGAACAACAAGGACAAGGACAAGGACAAGGACGACAAGAATAATAAAACAGCACAAAAACAATAGGGTTTCAGCCCCTTCGGGGCTTGAACCCCTAATAAGCACATTATAAGAGCCTTATTACCTATTAATTAATGCTTATTAATAGAACCTTAATATAAAGCGTTACCGTATGATGTCATAATTCAACACTTGAGTCCCTTTATAATGCCTTCCGTTTGAGATGCAGCGTACACACAGTCATTGTGGTACACTGATAGACCTAGATACAGCTCCACTATGCCATCTACGCAGGAGACCTGGACAAACTGAGGACCCTGCTGCAGGAAGACCACTTCAGAAGGTGTTTTAATGGGTGGTGTTTGTGTAGGGACACCCCTCTGTGGATCACAGACAGGGCAGGTTCATGGCCGTAGCCAGGTTTTGAGAAATACAGAGGTAATTTTAGCGTGACATGGGGGGTACAGGGGGTTAGAAAATTGTGTCCATTTTAAAGTAAAATGGTTAAATCTGTTGCACGTTGAGAGCCAAATTAAGAGGCTAGATCTATAAAGAACTACAGACATCATATTAGATTAATATCCTCTTTACTGTGCTGTTGCTTTACAATGATACAAAAAATAAATGTCTCCCCACATAATATATTCTGCATACAGGTCACATATGGCAGAATACTGTTCAATTAAATACAATGGCCCATCTACACAAACATCACTTACAGGGGAGATACTTACCCATTCACTTCAATAGAACTGTCCCCAAAGTCTAGCCCCAATCTAGCCCCAATGCAACATTTGAATGTTGTGGTGAGTTATGTCTCTTCCTTCTATAGCACACAGAGAGGAAGCAAATTGTTGCATTTCTGATCAACTATGTCATATATCATGTTAATTATGAGGGCTTTAAAACATCAATGACAGATGAATAGATCTGGGGGCCGGGGCTATTAAAAAAAATATATATATATAGGCTACATATTTTTTTCTTTTGTTTTTAGAAAATACCGAGGTCATGACTTCGGTGTCCTCAATGGTAGCTATAGGCATGGGCGGATTGCGCTGCCTGTGTGGCCTACCTGATCAACCAGGGAGCAGGTATACCTAGCTAATGAGTTTGACGACAGACGTTTCAACCTGGCCGCGGTCCACAGTCATCTGGACTGCATCCAGATCCTCCTGGAAGCCATGGTCGACCCCAACAGAAGTGTGTATACCGCAAAGACAACCCTACTGTGCTGCCCTGAGGGAGGGCTGGAAATACTGCAGGAACTCATCAGGTTCCGTGCTGCTGTTGACATGGACATCAATCACCTCACGGACTCTCCTCTCAACGTCAGTGCCACCCGGCACCACCTAGACTGCTTCCGTCTGCTGCATCAGGCCGCTAGCGTTCTGACCCGTGACGTGGCTTCTCTCCTGCTGGAGGTGGTGCTGAGGTGCAGGTGCAGAGCGGCCTTCGTCCACCGCCCCCTTTAAGCCAACTAGGAATCTTGCGCGCTCGAGTCCTATGGGTGGAGACTCTGGAGATGATGCACCACTTATCCTCTTCTCCCTACTTATACTCCCACCACTTATATAGCCTCAGCCAGGAAGGATCACTGATGTTGGAAACAGTGGATGGATAAATCCAGGAGGTGGTAATAGAGTACCGCAGGGATGGCGTATTTTTGTAGTCTGAAGGCGGAGGTCCCGGACTTCTTGGATCTTACAGGGAAAAGTCAATGGGTTTTAGAATGGGGATTTCACTTAAATGCATAAAATAAGGTCTGTGGTTAACAAAAGTTTATGGGAGTTGTAATTTGAGTTCAGCAGGATAATCTTGACGAACGTGAATCACTTTTAGCCTTTTGAAGTGTTTTCTAAAAATCAAAAATCAATTCCCCCCAAAATAGTATTTCCGGGGTGGAAATGCGGCCATATTGGAAAGATCTTGATTTTTGCATGCTAAAAGAACAATCACCAAGGTGTATTTGTATCAATTTTGGTACTTCTCACTTTTACATTAACTCATTGAGTGCCAGCCACTTTTGGAGAACGGACGCTCCCAGTGCCAGAGTTTCAGAGCGTTTTCAGTGATTTCTCGAGGCCCACAGAATATTGTGTGATATTACTATGTAAACACCGAACACGGACAAAGAACGATGAGACTCTCTTCTATCATCTGCAAAAAAAAGTTTATTGATACCATTTTCCGTTCTTTAGTTATGAGCCGGAGAAGATAGGTTGTTTTGAGCAAAAAGACACGTTTCAAATTAGAAGCTGAGTTATTCCGCCTTTTGTGAAATGCAGCATTTCAAGCACATTAACTGACTCTGAAGGTAATATTTTTTGATGTAGTGACGTGGTGTAGTTGTGTGATGCCCTGCGTGCCCCACCCCCCTCTCCCCCCCTCAGCTGCAAACTCCTCCCCACACTAACACGCACCCAGTCTATTTTCGGAGCGCTCAGTTTTTGTGCGCCGGCTCCCAGCGCGACACGGAAATGCCAAACCGGACTGCAGGGAAAGGTTTGGCCCTTCGGCGTCGGGTGCTGCCTTTCTGGCGGCTAATCGTGTGGAGAAACTATACAGACAGACAGACAGAGGCAGAGGGGGTCAGTTGTGGGCGCGGATTGACTGCTGTTCGCAGCCAACGTCAGCTGCAGACAGAGCCATCGATATGGCTCTGGCTGCAGCATGAGCGGTTTCTCTTTGATCACGGAGCTTTTTCCTGCTGTTTTCCGGACCTTTCTCTAATCTGGAGAGCACTGTCGCCACCTAATGAGTCCGTAAAATAGGTTATACACATTCAATAGCTCCCATATTTTTATAGGAGATGCCTGAGGCTTTGATCCACATCCCACCGTCAAAAAACGCAATTGACGAACATACTCGTCCTTGGCACTCTACGTTACTAAACGAAATGACGAACATACTCGTCCTTGGCACTCAATGAGTTAAAGGTCCCAATTCGTGCAGCTGTAACCTCTTAACTCATTGAGTGCCATGGACGGACATGTTCGTCATTTCAAATAGTAACGTAGAGTGCCAAGGACGGACATGTTCGTCAATTGCGTTTTTTGACGGTGGGGCGTCGATCAAAGCCTTCTGCCTCTCCTGTACAAATATTATAGCTATTGGAGGTCTATAACCTATTTTACAGAACCCTTAGGTGGCGACAGTGCTCTCCAGATTACAGAAATGTCAGGAATACACAGCCTGGAATAGCCGTGATCAAAGAGAACCCGCTCATGCTGCAGTCCAGAGCCATGTAGATTGTTCTGGCTGCAACTGACGGTGCGTGCGAACACAGTCAATCCGCGCACACGACTGAGCCCTTCCGCCTCTGTCTGTCTGTCAGCATAGTTTCTCCACATGATTAGCCGCTAGAAAAGCAGCAGCCGACACTCAAAAGCCAAACCTTTCACTGCAGTCCGCGTGTGGCTTCTCCATGTTGCGCTGCCTGGGAGGCGGCGCACCAAAAGCACTCCGAAAATAGACGCTTGGTGCGTGAGGCTGTGTGTTACTAGTGTGGGGAGGAGTTTTCAGCTGAGGGGGGGTGGGGGGGTGGGGCACGCAGGGCAGGACACAACTACACCACATCACTACATCAGAAAATATTATCTAGAGTCAGTGAATGTGCTTGAAATGCTGCATTTCACAAAAGGCTGAATATCTCAGCTTATAATTTGAAATGCCTGAAAACGCTGAAAACAACCTATCTTCTCCGGCTCATAACTAAAGAACGGAAAATGGTATCAATAAACTTTTTTTTGCTGATGATACAATAGAGTCTCCTTGTTCTTTTTGCGTGTTCGGTGTTTACATAGTAATATCACACAATATTCTGTGGGCCTCGAGAAATCACTGAAAACGCTCTGAAAACTCTGGCACTGGGAGCGTCCGTTCTCCAAAAGTGGCTGGCACTCAATGAGTTAAAAACGTGTGTCTCTGGTCCATAAAACATGATTCTGGATTAATCTGTCGAAAATATAGCAACCCCGTTTGTTGTGACGGAGTTCTCACTTCCTCATCTCGTCGCTTCCCAAGAATGGCCTGTTTCTATAATATATTCAGAACTAACAGTTCCCATTGGCCGCTGAGGGAGAGCCCGCCCCAGGCTCCCAGCGGCCAATCAGATTAGCGTCTGTGGACCAGCACGCTAGGTTGCGAGTTATCGTTAACTTAAAGGTACTACGCTAAAGAGGACATCTCAAAATGCCTAGACTTACCGAATGCACCTCTGCAGTTGCTGGATCACGTACAGTTGGCGTCGCTCCAGCTAGAAGTGTTAATTTTGTGGCTATAGACTAAATGGTGCAGGTAGCTTGTGTGAGAGAGACCCGCGCAGTATGCAGGAGGAAGCTAGTGACGTCCCAATTCCCCCAGATTCCCCTCTGGGCAAACGAAGCGTTTGGGGGTGTGGCTTGGAGGAGACTGCAGGGGGACGCTGGATAGGGACAAATCCAACTGTGGCAGTTCTGAGCGTGTGACCACTCATTACAGGGAGGGCTGACAGCAGTATATATGCATTTACAAGTAAAAACAGCTTTTGCACGGAATGGGACCTTTAAACATGCATTTAATCTGCTCCACTAAGTAGACAACTGACCCACTAACTTATGTTATTGTCTTATCCTGGCTAAACTCAGATTTTTAGCTCTATGCTGAAACACAGTTCCCTCTGATCCTGCATTAATAACAATAAATTATTAGACCTTAGCCTTGGTGCAGTGTGAAAAATATGGCTTTAGAATGAATTACCAACTCCTTAGGTTAAGGAGGCTCTGAGAAATGTCAAAAATAATATTGGCTACAGTGGGAAGCAGGGAAAGAAAATGTCCCAATTGTAAAAAAGAAAAAAAAAAGAAAAAAAAAAGACATATTGAGCTCCTCCAGTCTGTGATGTGATTGAGTTCTGGCTCTCCAGGCGAGGAAACGTAGGACACTTTTTGGGCGACGCTGCACAGATGAGTTGCCTCCGCAATGTTGCATCGATTATAGAAGAGGCTCTTCTTCTTGCCAGGAAACTGTTTGACCCTCCGTCACATTTTGTTCTCTGTTGTGGGGAATGCTGGCACACACACACACACACACGCACGCACACACGCACGCACATGCGCACGCACACACACATCACATGCCCATCTGGTAGTGATTTTAATCAATTAATGGGTTATTAGAATCAAATTACAAAAACAACCAATGAGTTGTGTGTACTATTAATCGCCATATTGGTAGGAAATGCATGTGCCTTCATGGGAATATGTACTATGAATTGTAGGCAAAGATAACAGTTACATTATTCTACATTCTGTAGCTTCTTGTAAATTATATAATGGTGAAGTTTAACAATATATTGATTTACTGGGGACCCCATGGATCCTTGGTGGTCCCCATGTAGCCTAAATAACCACCGCTCTAACAAACTGGCAACTGCAACTATGGAAAAGTCTGGGTTGGGAATAAATAAATAAATAAATAAATAAATAAATAAATAAATAAATAAATAAATGTAATTAATAAACACCTCAACCTTGCCGGCGGCCCAACATGGTTCATTTCTCTCCCTCAGGATGAGCAAAATCAATTTGATGCACCAAACATGAATTCATACAGCAAACACCGATGACTAATCACAACTAGAAATGACGTCCCCCCCCCAACACCACTCCACTGCCTCTTGTCCCTCCCTATACTTTTAATCATTTCTAAACTCGAAGAACACGTCTCTCTTTTTAATCCAATTACTGTAATGAACGAAAATTGAAAAGTGCCAGAGAGGATAATTGAATTGAGGTCAGTGTATTGCCTACACTGTCATAATTGCCTTCTTTTATAAAGTCTCAGCTGTAATTCTGCTGTCATTGCCTGGTTGACGAGTGGATTAAAACGACTGTACTGAATTTCCTTTATTGCAGCAACCCCTCATCTCCACCACCCACCCTACTGGAGACTCATGGGCCCTATCTTCCCAAAAGCGGTAATTTAGCGTTTGCGCTTGTTTAACACCGTGCCCAATGCAAATTGGGGGCGGGGACGCATGCCTGTTATAATTGTACTGGGCATAGGCGTACCACATGCCAAAGCAGGTGTTTCAGCGCTAAAATGTGGGGATAGATGGCATTAGGCCTATCCTATCGTCAGCAGCGCGTAATTACTTTGCGCTAAGAGCTTTGAAAAGCACCTCTTAGCTGGCTCCAGGCGCTAAAACACTTGTTGCGCTTGATCGCACCATAATTTCCGCGCTGTGCATGACATGCACGCAGAGGCAGGGCCTAGTGGCACTGGAAGGGGTCACAGTAGCGGAGCTGGCCGTGGTGCTGAAATGGCCGGAGGGCGAGCGACCCGGGCACGCAGAGGTTGTCCCGTCGCTGTCCGAGGTGCTGATCTGCTTTCCCGCTTCAGGAACAATGGCGGGAAACGGGGCAGCGCCGGAGCCAATAAGAAGGCGAAAACAATAATCCAATAACCTCACCGATTCTGTGTGACTTTCTGCACCTGGTTGCAAGGGCGTCAATTCAGTATGGCAAGATATGGCAGCCGCCATACCTTCGCTTCTGGCCAAAAAAAAAAGCGCTAATTAACTCATTGAGTGCCAATGACGTGGATCGACGTCAAAGTAAATAGTGACGTAGAGTGCCAATGACGTCGATCGACGTCAAATGCGTTTTTTGACGGTGGGACGTGGATCAAAGCCTCCTGCATCTCCTGTACAAATATTGTAGCTATTGAAGGTGTATAACCTATTTTACAGACCCATTAGGTGGCGACAGTGTTCTCCAGATTAGAGAAAGGTCAGGAAAACAGCAGGAAAAAGCCCCGTGATGAAAGAGAAACCGCTCATGCTGCAGCCAGAGCCATAAAGATTGCTCTGGCTGGAGCTGACGTTGGCTGCGAACAGCAGTCAATCCGCGCCCACAACTGAGCCTCTCTGTCTCTGCTGTATAGTTTCTCCACACGATTAGCCGCCAGAAAAGCAGCACCCGACGCCGAAGGGCCAAACCATTCTCAGCAGTCCGGTTTGGCTTTTCCGTGTCGCGCTGGGAGCCGGCGCACAAAAACGGAGCACTCCGAAAATAGACGCTGGGTGCGTGAGGCTGTGTGTTAGTGTGGGGAGGAGTTTGCAGCTGAGGGAGGGAGAGGGGGGTGGGGCACGCAGGGCACCACACAACTACACCACGTCACTACATCAGAAAATATTAGCTTCAGACACAGACTTCAGACGGCATCCCTGGGCATGTCCTCAAGGCCTGCGCCCACCAGCTGGCAGGCGTATTCACAGACATTTTCAACCAGTCCCTCTCCCTCCGACAAGTTCCCTCCTGCTTCAAAGCAGCAACAATCATCCCCATTCCCAAACAGCAGAAAGTGACCAGCCTCAACGACTGGCGCCCAATAGCCCTCATGCCCATAGCCAGCAAGTGCTTTGAAAAGCTGGTTATATCACAGATCCGCCCCACACTCCCCCCGGACCACGACCCGCTACAATTTGCATACCGCCCCAACAGGAGCACAGCGGATGCAGTAGCACACGTGCTTCACACCGCCCTCTCCCACCTGGAGGAGAAGGATACCTATGTGAGAATGCTGTTCGTGGACTACAGCTGAGCATTCAACACCATAGTACCATCCAGGCTGGTAAGCAAGCTCAAGGATCTGGGACTAAACACAGCAATGTGTGACTGGATCCTGGACTTTCTGACAGACCGCCGCCAGGTGGTGAGAGTGGTCAACCTCACCTCCTCCCCATTGACCATCAGCATAGGAGCGCCCCAGGGGTGCGTCTCCAGCCCCTTCTGGTATGACCTCTACACCCACGACTGCGTGGCGACTCAAACTTCGAACACCATCGTGAAGTTTGCAGACGATACAGCAGTCGTGGGGCTGATCTCCAGGAGCGACGAGACGGCCTACAGAGAGGAGGTGGGGGCCCTGGAACAATGGTGCCAGGACAACCACCTCTCTCTAAATGTCTCCAAGACCAAGGAGATCATTGTAGACTACAGGAGGGGGGAGGGGCACACCCCCCAATCACCATCAACGGCACAGTGGTGGAAAGGGTGGACAGCTTCAAGTACCAGGGAGTCAACATCCACCAGGACCTGACATGGGCCAGCCACACCGCCACTGTTGTCAAAACCCAACAGCGACTACATGGACTCAGGCGCCTGAAGAAATTTGGGCTAAGGCCAAAAATCCTCAGGGACTTCTACAGAGGCACCATTGAAAGCCTGCTGACTGGTTGCTTCACCACCTGGTACAGGCACTGTACCACCATGGACCGCAGGGCGCTAAGAAGAGTGAGGCGTGCATGTAACAGGATGTGAGCTGCCAGAACTGCAGGAACTGTACAACCAGCGGTGCCTCAGGAGGTCCCTGAAAATCATCAAGGACACAAACCAACCCCCACAACAGCCTGTTCTCCCTGTTACCCTCAGGGAGGAGATACAGGGCCCCAAAAGCATGCACAAATCGCTTGAGGGACAGTTTCTTCCCACAGGCCACGAGACTCCTTAACATACACAAATAAACTCCCAACAATCATGTAGTAGCCGTACTATAGCTGCTACCATTACTTATGTCTAATGTTTAATTGTATGTTTAATTAGGTCTATGCTATTTGCACCTGTGCAAACAGAATGGCAATTATGTTTAATTATGTTTAAAGTATGTCCATGCCATTTGCACCTATGTGCAGTGAATTTGTCACCGTCTTTGACTTGTCATATTGCTTTACTGCCTTATTGCTTGTTGCTTCTCTTGTTTTCCTGCACCTATATGCCCTGTTATTTTTGCATTATGTTGTAACGGAGTCTACAGCACAAGAATTTCACACGTGATACTTGTACTACGGAGTGACAATACAAATCTTGAATCTTGAATCTTGAATCTACATTTGGGTCCGCACACACGCACAGCCTTACAGAATAATCAGCCTAAAAATGGACCCAGTAGAGGCACAGCAGTGGCGCACGATGCTCCAGATGCAGTCACAGACATTGGGTGAGCAACAAGCCCAGATGCTCTCACTGGAGACGAAAATCAACACCCTCTCCCAGACTCTAGAGGGAATTATTCCAGCGCTCCAGCAAATCCAACAGATCGGCGCTCAGCAGCAGATAATAAGTGCTGCTCTCAACGCCATCACCATCGCTCTACCTACTCTACAGACGACTCCGCCTGCTTCCAGCCCGTCCTCCTCTGTAGCAGCTCTCACTCCCAGTGGTCCGCCCGGCTCCGTCCGCTCTCCCGAGCCCAACCTGCCTTCACCTGAAAAGTACACTGGTAACCCAGAGACTTGCAGACAATTTATAGTCCATTGTGAATTGGCTATAAATGCTCAACCGGTGAAACTCACTAATGAGTTGACCAAAATTGTTTGCCCCCCCCCCTGGCCTGGCCCATGGCTCTCTGGGAGCAATGAGCACCAGCATGCCGGGACTTTCAGCTGTTTATGGTGGAGTTATGCCGTGTATTTGATCACCCGGTGACTGGGCAGGAGGCCGCCAAGAGACTTTATGCACTGCGGCAGGGAGAGGGGACGATTTCAGGGAACTTGGTGTGGAATGGTGTCTCTCAAGCAGCTGTAAGGAGTAACTGGAATGTTTCACATGCCTCATGTATGGCCATGGTCGTGAGAAGAAAGCTTATGCAGTACTGCGTGTGAAGATGATCCGCAAGATGGTCGGAGAGAATCAGTCCCAAGTCCTAAGTCAAGCATGGACCTTGGACGTCTCCCACCACAGCAGTGCTGTCAATCACCACATCTTGATTGCTGCAACAATAGAGTGGCAGGCTATAAGCATGCAGCTACACCTATCTATGAGCGGGGCAAGCCATATGAATGTAGAGGGAGTACTCGAGCCCATATGGACCGCTGGACCCATCATGCCCCCATCTCTGGTTGACATACTTGATAAGGAGACCGATAGCAAAGAGGAGGAAGAAAAAGAGAAAGATGAGACCATTGAGGCCGACTTGAATGATGATGAAGATGACTATTAGAACTAAAGCCTCCTCTACTAGAGCACTTCTGTTTTGGAAATTGCTCAGAAACAATAAAGTCATGCATTGTCTGAATGACCAAGGTCTCTAGTTCGTGGTTGCAAAGGTTCATTATGCTATGAATATCCTAGAGCAGGAGTTTTCAAAGGGCCTCCCCAGGGGGGCTCCAAGCAGTTTCAGGGGAGGCTCAGTCAAATTATAAAGTGAACAAATAGTTATTAAAAGGAGATCTCATAGAATAGCCTAAATTTAAGAAATTTACCACGAGAGGAAGGGGGTTGTGGCCACATTTACCACTGGTACAGGGTTGTGCCATAAACTCTGTACCAGTGGTAAATGTGGCCACAACCCCCTTCCTCGAGTGGTAAATTTCTTTTCTACAATAGCTACCACATAATATAAAAAATACACAATTGTAACATTCAATTCATTTATTTACAATCATTACTGGTTTCAGAATACATTCATCCTTCCGCCACAGAATATAGTTCCATACACAACCAGGTTGAATTCTTCCTTGCTGTTGTTCTTGAAGTCAGGTGCAAGATTCTTTTGAGCACACCAGGTCTGGAAACATCGCATTGCCCAATTTGTTTGTTTGACAGTCCCAGGTTCACTCCGTGACAACTCAAGCTCAGCCAGTTCTCTCTCCCCAATTTCACCATGTCGTTCTTTGTTCACTTCAACTTCATCTTCATCTAACCACTGCTCAAAACTCAATCCACCCAGTAAATCAAACGTTACTACGAAATCGGACATTTCCTTGTTAGAGATTTGTAGACTGACAGGCTAACAGTGGGCGGAGTCAGCACAGGTGTTCTTCATTCATCAGGGAGCGGAGTGATACTGCGGTTGGAGCCGAACTGTAGATTGTTGGCCTATTTACCACTGTTGCTAGCCAATCAGAATCCAGTATTCACTCATGCTGTTGTAGAAGTGTGTGATTTGGTTAAAGAGATAGTTCAGAGATACAGTAGTTTGGGGAATCTGACTTTTCCAGAGTCAGAAGAAAAATAAATGCCTTCAGACAGACCTTTTTATGTATCTGGTGTAGTCTGAAGTATGTCAAACAGCAATATCGGGCTATCGTGGATCGATTGTTGAGTGTCTATGGGGATCAAATAACAAAATCTTGATACCATAGGCATCCAGGAGTTGAGTGAGGGGGCCTCCTTTTTCCAAGTTTTGTCTAGGGGGAGGCCCACAGTCTCAGACTTTGAAAACCCCTGTCCTAGAGGTAGCCATAGGTCATTGCTTTTCATACAGTGAGGTCTAGTTTCAAAAAAGTGTCTCATTACAATGACATGGCTACTCTGGGGACTATAGATCAGACATGAATAGCCACCAATTAGGCTTATTGAATCTATAAGAGTCTCAGCTGGTCAGTCATACACAAATTTATGAAATTCCAAGACTCTTTAGGGACCCCAGCAGAAATGGTCAAATACACAATTTTTGCAATAGGCGGAAATGGACACTTTTCTAGGCCTACTGCATACAAAAAACGGTGTGGTTCTTGCCCCAAACTGCATGAGATTAGGATAAATGTGGATATATTGAGGTGACAACTTTAAATCATTAGTTATTTAGCCCCCTTCCCGACAAGCTAGCATGACATGCTTGGACCCATTGGAAACCTTAGGTTGTCTACTTTCAAATGGTATCTTTATCTTTGCCCTAGCTCATAATTTGAGCGTGCCACAGTCTCACAGGCATTCCTGCCGGCAATTTTTGTCTTGGGATCATCAAAATCTTTATTTTAGAGGTCCTATGGATGCCAAAAATCCAGACTAGAAAAAAAAATAAGGGGGTGCGCGTGGACCCCTCTGAGGTGCCCTACTAATGGTCAGACTACAGAAAAGCAGATCAAAATTAAATACTCACAACAAAGTCACAAATCAAACCACCCAGTGCTTTACCAAACGAGTAGAAGGGGAAAACCGTGCCGCCACCAAAAGTCTCCCATACGGTGCCCAAACGCCTGTGAAGGAAGGAGACAAAGAGCAGTTCATTCAAGAACACTCAAGTCATAGAATTAACCATTTATTGCATAAATGAATATAATGCATACAATTATGTTTGGCGTTGAAGGCTCCGCTCTTAGAATTAATTTAATATTTAATTTAATATTTAATTAATTCTATTCTCCCTGAACTCGGCTCAGCAGCATGCTACGCCGAGCAGGGAGAGCAAGCAGAATCCCCCATGAGAATAAAATATTCCAGATACATTTAAACCATAGAAAGAGGGAGCCTAAAAGCAAGACATGGAAACATGTTCATTTTTTGAGCCATGCAGACTCCAGAGCTACAATACATGATAGCATTTGCATTTGATCTAAAAGGTGGAGGTTGGGGTGGAGGTGGCAAAGCGTTGCCAGCAGCCGCACGATCCAGCAAGGATCCAGCAAGGTGGGGAACAGATCAGTGAGTGAGAGGCTGCCATATTTAAACGGACCGCCTTGTTGTGAGAATGACTGTGATTGGAGAATTGGTTAAACGGTGAACCAAACAGAGGCTGTCAGCTGGTACAGCTGGGGCGTCGACTATGACATCATGTCTTGAATGAACTAACGCAGGCTTCATTTAGCCTACAGCTTAGTGGTGTGCTGTAATAGCCTATGTGACTGAACCAGACAATAAAATACTCACAACTCGACATATATACAGACAGAAAATAAACACATAGACATCATTCCATCACTCCTCGCACACACGCACACACACACACACACACACACACACACACACACACACACACACACACGACTGTGGGCGTATAAGTAGAGCTATAGGACACATCCCCAGCCCACAGATATAACAAAAGAAAAAGAAACAAACTAACTGAACTTAATTAATAAGTTGGAGCATCAGTTGCTACACAGCATACGGGGAGACAGAGCAGCAGACACCAGACCGGTGGCTATGCGCGCCGCCCACGGAGGTATGGCCCACGCCGATGCAGCTTCCTGCAGGGCAGGGGGACGGAACATGGGAACCACAGGCGTGGCTTGCCAGCAGCCCTGCCGCGCTGGACGGGGCAACTGTAGAAGCCGCTGCAGCGGGGACCAAAGGCAAACTGTAAACCCCATAGCAACGTGAAAGTAGGCTACATGACGTAAAGGTACATAATAGCTGGTGCCTACCGTGTATGTTCGGGATAGGAGAATGGGCTGGCGTGTGAGAGCCGCTCCAGTCTCTGCCACTGTGCCGAATGCCAGGTAGAGAACAAGTGTGTTGGCCGCGCAGCCGACACACCTGATATGCGTGAGCCCCACTCAACTGATCGGGCAGCGGGAGACGGAGTTAAGACCTAATCTGCCACACTCTCATTCACGTTCAGGAAGTTGGCACTCATCCATGTTTTGATGTCGGTCAGTCAAGCAATGGCTGAAGTGCTACCTTTCCTTTTGCTTTGAAGTAAAGCAGGTGGAATCAATAACATTAATGAGGGCCCTGGCACAGGAAAACAAACATAATTAATGATTGCACCTGCTTTACTTCCTGCTTACCACCTCAAAATGGTTCCTTTGAAATGGGTCAATTGCGCTACTATGGGTGGAGAAATTGGTCTCTCTGGTAATTCATAAGAATGTCTGTTTATATTCACAAGCTCTGTGTGTTTTGGTCTACATTATTCATAGCTACCTGCTCGCTGCCAGTGCCATTAGAATTCATATCCATTTGTGTTTTCCATGAGGCTATTTCTCTATCCCGACCCCATTGGCCTATAAGTTAAATATAACATAAAGATGAAAGACATATAGGAACAACAGTGTTTTGTCTTATCGTTCGCTCCTCATTTGTTTTCTTTATACTTTTCATTTTTCACAGATCAAAAGCATCTGTGATTCATTCTCTCCCCCTCTCTCTCTCTCTCCCCTCTCTTCTCCTTCCTCCTCATTTCCTCTCAGCAGAAGGCATCAGCCCAATATTTTACATTAACTCTCATCATCAAAGAGAATGGATCCACTCACAGCATTTGTTAGTGATGCAGTTTTCCCCTGTCATCCCATGATGTGAATATAGTGTGTGTGTGTGTGTGTGTGTGTGTGTGTGTGTGTGTGTGTGTGTGTGTGTGTGTGTCTGTCACACACACACACACACACACACAATCTCCCTTCTCTCTATCACGCCCCCTCTCCTCCTTGCCACTTCTCCTGCACAGGCAGAGTGATTGATCTGCTCCTCTGCTTCCTGATGAAAGAGCCTCATTTAGTTGAAGCTGGGGAGCAGCCGGGGAGTCCGTCCTGTTCAATCATCTTCCAGCCTCTGTCTCCATTTATTACCGGTGTCCTCACACTGTGGCTCTCAGGTCTATATCGCTGCTGGACACACAACAAAAAGGCAACACCTGGGGATTAGGTGCAATAGGATTGATGAACTAAACACCAGCATCCGATTCTTGAAAGAATGTATTCTTTGTTTCACAGAGACATGGTTATCTGAGGATTTACAGGATGACATTCTCCAGTTAAATGGATTTATTGGACCAATACGTGCGGACAGAGACTTGAATATGACAGGTAAAAAAACGGGAGGCGGAGTCTGTTTTTATATTAATGAACGCTGGTGGTCCTCTGTGTATGTTAAGGCACAGTATATTTAAGATAACTGAGGGCGGTCGCTATACTTTTAGCATATTGCACATTCTTATACATTAGGCACAGAGTATCTATGATAACTGTGTTAGGGCATGTTGAGCGCAGCTATGGCTCTTGGAAATAAACTGTCTCTGAACCGGCTCATTCGTGCCCTCATCGCTCTGTAGCGTCTGCCCGAGGGCAGCAGTTCAAAGTGGCAGTGCCCGGGGTGGGATGGGTCTTTGAGGATGCTGTGGGCTTTCCTGAGACAGTGGGGGCTGTACAGGTCAGCCAGGGAGGGGAGGGAGCAGCCAACGATCTTCTGGGCGGTGTTGACGACTCTCTGGAGCGCCTTCCTCTCCGCGGGCCCGCGGCTGTACAGCTGCAGAACCACACACAGATACAGTACGTGAGGATACTCTCGATGGAGCACCGGTAGAAGGAGACCAGCAGTTCCTGTGCGAGATGGTTGTTGGTTAGCTTCTCAAACTCTGCTAAGATACTTGAGAATTTGTGATGTCATCAGTAATGTCATTCGCGCAGTTGCGATGAATCATCAGTGATGTCACTCGAGCAATAGCGATGAATCAGTGATGTCACTCGAGCAATAGTGATGTCATCAGTGATGTCATAATGTCATGATGTCATACTCTTATGATGTCATAATGTTATGATGTCTTGTTCTGTCTTATGTCATAATGTCATGTCATAATTTTCTGATGTCATAATGTCAACACACACCTCAGTTCCTTCTTTAAAGCCTTACATACGTAGTCAGTGACAGACCTGCAGGAATGGGTGCTCGGGCAGGGCATGACGACAGACAGCTCCACGATGCCGCCTACGCAGGAGACCTGGTCAAACTGAGGACCCTGTTGCAGGAAGATATATATAGGATATATATATATATACATATTAGGGCTGTCAGCGTTAACACATTAATCGCGATGCGATTATGGGCCGACCATAACGCGTTTTTTTTTATCGCGTTAATTGCATGCCGCTATTTTGTCCCTTCATCACACCCGTACTTGTAGTCAAGCCGGTCGCAGCGGTTTCCTCTCTCCTGCCTGTGCAGGCATGGAAGAGAAAGACAGCAATATGCTTCTAAATGGCTTGTTTTACTTTAAGAAACTCCCAAACGGCACAGTGGACAAGTCAACAGTTTGCACCTTGTGTAAAACGGAATTACAATATCACCGAAGTACATCGAGTTTGAGCTATCACCTAAAAGCTAAGCATACCGGAGCAGCTAGCGTCGCTGTAGCCTCAATGCGAGACTCATCAGTCATTCTTCCTCAGTCCTCTAGCCACTGGGAGGTCGGCTCCAATGGCTTCACGCGACATACACGTTATCAATATACACAGTTTCCAATACCGAGCCATTCACATGGAAGTGCCAAAGTTTTTAGCTCAGACACAGCCTTCTTCGGCTGTGTCATTTTGGGTTTCGACTGCTCCACAGCGCCGCTGCCGGAAGTATCGGTTCTGGAGCATGTACTGCACTGTTTACAATTGTGCATTTATTTTCTATTCAAGATATATTTTGTAGACATTGTTACCTCCTGTCTACATTGCACTTCTATTGAATTGAAAATAAATCTAAAATTACATTTATTTGCGTTAATTTGATTCCCACTCACGACACACTGGTAAGAATTATTAATATCGAATTAAAAATGCTTTGAAATGCAAAATAATGGCATTTTAAACATGCGATACAAAGATGCGATTAATCGCGATTAACTATAGTTAATCGAAAGATTAATCGCGATTAAGAAAATTAATCGTTTGACATATATATATATATATATAAAGAGAGAGAGAGAGAGAGAGAGAGAGACAGTCGGCTTGTGTGGGAACGCCCACAAAATGTTATACGGCTGGCGCGCGAGTGAGGTAAAACCGTCCATATATCTCAATGGGCTGACTCCCCAAAGGAAGGTACTGTGGCTCTAACTACAGTTTTGGGGATTCTAGAGCAGAACACAAGTGGCTCTATCTTCCCAAAAGTGCGCTGGAAGCGCCATGCACAATGCAAAATGGGGGCGGGCACAAGCGCATGCCTGTGATAATTGTACATGGGCATTGGCTGCCCCATGCCAAAGCAGGCATTTCAGCGCTAACATGTGGGATAGATGGCATTACCCTATCGTCAGCAGCACGCAATTACTTTGCCCTAAGAGCTTTGAAAAGGACCTCTTACGCGCAAATACCTCTCTGCGCTGGGAGCGCAGCCGTAATCGCCGTGCAGCGGAAAGTGGAATTCCTTTTGGATATGTCCAAACGCACAGCCTTGCCATGCCAAAACATCAAATTATGCTGCTAAAATTGCGTATTAGCAGATAATTCAGTGAGGCAATCAACTATAGCTCACTGAGAAATGTACACAATTTTCTAAAAGCCGGGGGGGAACAGCCCCCCCTGGACCCCCCTAGCGGACCAGAAAATGTCCCCGATTTTCATTTGAGAAATCTGGTCACCTTAGCAAAGAGGGAAATGAATTGAGAAAACTTGTTGGACAATGGACATAGGCTATTTACCTTCATAAGCCGGAGGGTCGTTGGCACCACAGACGATCTGTCAATAAGCTCTCTCTGTCCTCGCACGAGTGAGTACACTCTATTATGCATGGAGAGAATTACAGCATATTGCATGCCTCGCGCAAACAGCCATTGCGAGACGGGAATCTGATTGGTTTTGATTGACGTAATGCCCAGCATTGCCTGGCCACGCCTGTGAATAATTCTGGTAGTTAAGACTGCCCAAATCCCGTTTGCGCAGGCATTTTGGGGCGCAGATGATTTTGGCACGGCTCTAATTTGCGTCTGCGACGTGCCGTGAACCTTTTCGCATCCCAGCCGAGAATTGCATCCCCAACATATTTCGGGGCTGTTTTAACTTAGAAATCAGGGAGATCACGTCTACCAGACAATTATATCACTTTTAAACAGTTACATTTCTGTATAAATCATTACAATATGCTCCGATGATGTGGGGATGCTGCCGGCGCGGGGGTGCAAAACTCGCTATAACACCTGGCGGACGGCGCAAGGCGGACTGCTATCTTCCGCAAACAGGTGCACAAGCGCTATTAGGGGATAGTGCCTGTCGGAAGATAGGGCCCAAGACGTCTATTCAGATGTGCGTTTACTGTGGTGGTTGAATCCCTGATCGTGTCTGCCTGGGCTGGGCTAGCAGCTAAATTCTAACTTTACTGAATGGATAGAACGGGGGATCTACCCCACCCTGACCACGCCCCCATATAGGGTGACTTGAGGTATTATGGGACATAGGGTATTATGGGACACTTAAGCTATGGAGGCTATATTTTCATGCCTGATGAGTGAAAAATAAAAACTGTTTTTGCTGAGCCCTACCTGTGAAACTACACAATCTTTTTTCTTTTTTTCCCCTTTTTTTTATTGATTCATTCCAAAGCATACAAGTCAACAAGCATACATTTAACATCAATACAGAAAGAATGCCACTTCGATAGAAATAAAATAAATAGAAAAACAGAACAAACAAACAAACAAACAGGGGTATCATGTTAGAATAAACTCAGGCATTAATAAAAAAATATTTAAATCTTTACAAATATTCACAGTTTTTAAGGCTTTGCTGTTCTTGAGACCACATAAAGTTTTAATGTAATGTCCGAATTCAACTTTGAACTGTTGTACGTGTGGTTTCTTGGTAGTCCACTTGCACTATAATATTTCCCATATAAAATAAAAAGGTTCAAAATAAATCATCTTTTACAATCAATATCAATCTTTTCATAAAAAAAATATGTCTCTTTTTTGTGAACAGTTGAACCAGTCAGCTCCTTGAAGAGACACTCTGGGCTCTATCGTTGCATCGGCCTATGAACTGCGCTCAACGCCAGACGCAGCGCTGATCAGTGGGCGTGGACCAGCGCACTTGATATTTTGGTATCGGCGCTACATGCAGCATTAAGCATTACAACCACGCCTTTTAAGCGTAAAATTATGCACTATCTGCTGATTGGGTAAGTGCAGTAAACAAATCACATGCTTCACTTTTCAGCTCCAATTCCACGGAGCGATCCAGTCCGGCTTCAGAAAAGCCGAGGGCTCTGATCCCCCCCCCCCCCCTTTTATCCCCTCTGTCTGTCTGGCTATTATTCCATATTATTCTCAAACCAATCTAACTGCAGTTTAAATACTGCAAGCATGTAAATACGCTACACTATAGCAAGATCAAAGTGAAAAGAATGTTCTAAATGCATCAGCTAGAAAAATATAGCCTATCCCTACATGTATATGATGAGATTAATTAGATTGGTGTTTGTCCAGAAAGATATCGTTTTCTCTCCCCTGCTGCAGGTAGGATGATGCACATAAATATAGCCTACATTATGTAAAGTCATTGCAGAAATGTGTTTTTATTGTAAAACTAAATGTGAAGTAGGGCCAATTTATTGGAGCAGACATCACAGTATAGCACATGACAGTAGAAGCGCGTTACGCTGTCACTTATCTACATCACGTTAAATCGACGAGGGATATATATAGGCCCAGGATGACATATATGTTTCACATAGGGTGGTGTTTTCATTTCGATGTTTTATTTGGTCCAATATTGAAATGTTCTACAATTGCAGGTTGTGTTACCATTACACATTTTTTAGATCTACCTGTATATCTATTTTGGCTCATTTGTTTGCTATTTAGTAGCGAAATGGATTAGCCCATTGCATGATGGGAGATTTCACAAGCCAGGCAGTGAACTTACAACTTCTTTTTTCTATGGGACGTGTGTTGTGTCTGTCTGAGCGAGGGAGTCAGAGAGAGACAGTCGTATTGTGCCTGTCAGACTGATCAAGAGAGAGAGAGTGACACAGAGAAGGGTGACAGAGGAGAGCCAGAGGAGCGCTCCGCGCAACCAGTGCACTGAATAGGCCTGGTTTTCAAAAGCGCAAAGCACTAAATTAACGCCAGGTCGGAAGATATCATTAGGCCGATATTTAAGGCCGAAACGCCCATTCTCGCCCATTCAGGGAGTGCGCCACGCCCATTCCGCCTAAAGCGCATTTGGCAGCCTAAAGCCCTGTTGATATCTTCCCGAGGCAGGCACAAGGCACGTTTTTTGCGTTTAAGGCCCGTTTTAGCGCAGAAGGCCTGTGGGAGAATAGGGGCATGTATACCTGTATCCCTGAAATGGGACTACAGGCCTTGACGCACTACTTAAGTACTCGCCCTGAAGGCATTCTGCCCCCTAATGATTTTCTTCTGACACTCACTGAACTGATTTGATCCAAAAACTTTTTTCAATATTCTGGCTCCTTTTTTCTCCAGAGCCAAGGTATGAGTATGGGCAGCCCTTTTTCACCATCTTATGCCTGTTTGGTAATGGGCCTTTGGGAGGAAGAATTTATATATAACACTTCCTCCACTCCTTTCCATTCTAAAATCTCCCTATGGCGCAGGTATATAGATGACATTTTTATGGTATGGAATGGTACCCCAAATTAATTAAATGCCTTTACTGAGTACATTCATTCTACCTCGACTTTTCTGTCTTTCACTTGTGATTTTGGTCTGGATAGAATACATTTTCTTGATCTCACTTATATTTTTTTATGACCATTTACTAGGTTCTACAATCTATAGAAAACTCCTCACTAGAAACTCCTTAGAGCTGATAGCAATCATCCCAAGAAACTAATCCAGAATATACTGGTAGGTCAATTTCTGCGTCTCCGCAGAAATTGTAAAACAGAGGCAGATTTTAAAAATAAATCTATAGAAATGAAACAACGTTTTCTAAATAGAGGTTATTTGGATCATGATATTAGTTCAGCCTACCAAAAGGCGTTATGTACTGTACTGACAGATCCACTTTACTGGTCAAAAAGCCACGCAGTACCTCCTCCCACCTCTGTTTCTCCACCGTGTTCTCTCCCATGGCAGGTACGCTTAAAATGGCAGTCCTAAAACACTGGCATGTTTTGACAACTGACCCTGCCATGAGGGATATTTGTTCTGAGCCTCCTCTTATCACTTTTAAAAAGTCTCGTTCTATTAAAGACAGACTGGTACACAGCCTTATGAAGTCCTCCTCTTGACCTACATGGTTACCGGGGGGACACCCCGGCATTCCGAAATGTCGGCACTCCGAAATACCGGCATTTCGATCTGTCTCGCCATTGCGAAAGAACCCTAACCCTAACCCGGGGGACCGGCTGGAGCAAACCTCTCCCAGCCCCCACGTCTAAACCTAACCTCTCCCACCCCCATGCCTAAACCTAACCTCCTGCAGACCCTAACCCTAAACCTAACCTCTCCCACCCCCCACGCCTAAACCTAACCTCCCCCAGAACCTAACCTCTCCCACCCCTGTAGGCTAAATAACTCAAGATGCTATGTCAGAAAGGCGGACCTAATATCTTTCGCAATGGCAAAACCTTTTTTGGAGATAAAAAGGGCCGCCTCTCCGAAAGCATAGAAGTCAATGATCGGAATGCCGACACTTCGGAATGGCGAGATAACCTCGGTTACTGGACCCTCCTATAGGCTTTTATAAATGTGGTAACTGTGTTCACTGCTCAAATTCCAGTAATGCAAAATTCTTCTCTCATCAGCGTATAGGTAAAAAGTATAATATACAATATTTTATCAACTGCAACTCCACACATGTTGTTTATATTTTGAAATGTCGATGCGGAGAAGTATATGTAGGGCACACTAAACGTGCCCTCAAGTTACGCATTGCAGAACACAAAACTGCAATCCGCACTAACAATATGGACTATGCCATTGCTCGTCATTATGTCCAATATAATCATGGATCTCCAGCCTCTCTTAAATTTTGGGGCATTGAAAAGGTCACACTATCCCCCAGAGGCGGAGACATTATTAATTATGCGGGTGGATGCCCCCCTGGTGGCCTGGATTGTGGACTACCTGTCTGGCAGACCACAGTATGTGCGCCTGCAGAACTGTGTGTCAGACAGAGTGGTCAGCAATACGGGAGCACCGCAGGGGACGGTCTTCTCTCCCTTCTTCTTCACCATCTACACCACGGACTTCACCTACCAGACAGAGTCTTGCCACCTTCAGAAGTTCTCTGACGACTCTGCGATAGTGGGATGTATCAAAGATGGCGACGACGATGAGTATCGGGATGTGGTGGCCAACTTTGTCACATGGTATGAGCAGAACCACCTGCAGCTCAACGTGTCAAAGACAAAGGAGCTGGTGGTGGACCTGAGGAGGGTCAAGGCTCCAGTGACCCCTGTTTCAATCCACGGGGTCAGTGTCGACATAGTGGAGGATTACAAGTATCTTGGAGTGTACATTGACAATAAACTAGACTGGGCTAAGAACTCTGATGCACTCTACAAGAAGGGGCAAAGCCGTCTCTACTTTCTGAGACGGCTGAGGTCCTTCAACGTCTGCCGGACCATGCTGAGGATGTTCTATGCGTCGGTAGTGGCTAGTGCCTTCCTGTATGCTATTGTGTGCTGGGGCAGCAGGCTGAAGGCAGCGGATGCCAACAGACTCAACAAACTGATCCGTAAGGCCAGGGACATTGTGGGGCTGGATCTGGGCTCTCTGACTGCGGTGTCAGAGAAGAGAACGTTGTCCAGGCTATGCTCCATCATGAACAATGACTCGCACCCACTCCATGGCGTGCTAGTCAAACACAGGAGTACGTTCAGTGAGAGACTGATTCCACCTAGATGCAATACGGAGAGGCACAGGAAATCATTCCTGCCTGTGGCCATTGGTCTATTTAATGCCTCTCTTAAAAGAGCACCTCGGAGACGCTCAGTCTCCCTGAGACTGAGCCAGCCGATAGGTTAACTGTGCCTGGCTGAGCCACGTGTAACGTATAGGGCAAACCGACTTAATAATAAGTCCAGGGTGCAATAATGATAATTGACACGGAATGTATACTTACTCTACGTATTTTGTATTTTGCTTACTTAGACATTCTACTTATTTTTTGCTTCTATCGCATTTACTACTGTTATTCTATGCTATGTTGTGTTCTTCTGCTTATTTGCTTAATATTGCATTTACTACTGTTTATTTTATGCTATGTGTGTTCTGTGAGCGAGCTACTGTAACTTGTCCCAATTTCCCCCCGGGGATCATTAAAGTCTTTCTGATTCTGATTCTGATTCTGATTAATAAATTACTTTGCAGAGAGGCTTTCTGGATTACTGAGCTGAACAGAGTTGAACCTTCAGGACTCAATGAGGAGCTGAACCTACTTGTTTTCTTGGTCAAAAAAAGTATTAATTTCTACTATAAGCCCACCTTTTGTTATTAGTTTTTTAAATTTTACTATTTGATTTTATTGTTCTGTGGTAGCCTATTTTAAAGGCAAACATTTTCACGGGGGCTTTGTTAAAATGGTGAGACATATTTCCTTAAGGTAAATTGGAGCCTACAGTATATACTGACTTCTCCCCTTCCCTCCTTTAAACTTACAGGTTGGAAACTGCCTTCTCACAATTACATAAAACAGTTTAAATGAACATGGAGTCTTCATTTATAAAGATGAACAGCAAGGAAGATGTGCATGTCAAATTATATCAAAGTATGAATTAAATTGTGCAGTAAAATGCTTAGACTAGCCTAAATCCATCATAAGGCATAATACCAAACCTTATTACCTTTTGTCCCATAATACCAAACCTTTTGTCCCATAATACCAAACCTTTTGTCCCATAATACCAAACGTTACAGAAAAAAGGGATTTTGGGTCAGTTCGCACAAAAGGGTATGCCACGCCTCCTTGGAATATGATGTAACCTTCATTCCACCTCAGAAGGTTAGGTAACATCTTGACTATTACAGAAATGTATCATGTGCTGGGCTATTTATTTTTTTTATTCATGGCAATAAAGTTTCCAACAAGGCGAAAAGTCAAATAGTGTCTCATAATACCTCAAGTCACCCTGTATATATAGCCTATGGGCTCCATAGGGTTCCATTGCCGTTGCCACCCAGTGACGCGGTTTGTTTACCAAAATGCTGCTTGGCTGATCCCTCCTACATATATCACTTCTCCAGGGACCACTGCACCACTGTACTAATGGTTGGAATATTAGTGAAAATAAATAAATTGTAGGTCCAAATGTGTAATTCCGGCCTTCCCCTGTGGGTTGCGCACCAATTTGTGAATGACCGTTCGCAAATGACCTACGCTTTCCGGTCGGTGACGTTTCACTCCGGAAGTTTTACTCCCCCCCCCCCCCCCCCCCCCCCTCCTGACACGTAGCAACCAAGTTGGCACTGCAGCTGCTGGGTTCCAAACGATACAGGTAAACACAGACTGATTTTCGATATATATTGAGTTTAACTGTAGAAGAATGATTATGAAATGGAAATTCATTGGATACTTCAGACGCACACAGCCATTATGGAAAAAATAACAGCTAACCTGTTAGCTAACGTTAACAAATTGGCCGCAGTTATCGGTAACGTTAGGCACCCAGAGATCAGCAGCTGTAGCCTGCTGCTAGCTAGCTATGTTTTCACCATTAATGATGACATTATTCCGTTGGTGGTTGTTATTGTCATCTCTTTTGATAACTCATGTATTGTCTTGTTTCCTCTTGTGTCATTGGCGTAGTTAGATTGTCGTTGTGTGTTTTGTGAGTGTATGGATAGATATATATAGTGGTCTGTCAGGCGTCGAGGCTAGTGGTCTGTATGTGTGTGATATACCCCGCTAGCCGGGCGCTTCTCACTGAGCACATAAGCGCCCGGCGAACGTCACGCATTTCCCATCAAACACTCTGCCATTTTCACGTCTAGGTCTAAATGCCAGCTCCTACCTGAGTCTTCACGTGAAGTGAAGACGCTATCCGATACGCAACATCCTCTTCTTCTAATAACATCTAGTGGCCTCTTCCAAATTGTTGCATAAAATCCACTGTTCTGTCTTTCAAAAACCTCGAGCAACGACTCACTGTTTACTCACCAATGCCCCCCACACTTCCGAAATGGTATAGACCAAATCACCGTGACGTCACCATGTAAACAAATTTACTTCCGGGTACCACTTGGGGAAGGCGGCAGGTTTAAATGTGCGTGTTGTCAAATAAATGCTGTCAAACCCTCTAGCTGTTTTCGGCCGACTACTTTCAATTTAAATGGTTAAACGGTTGGTAAACATGCTTGTCCGAGACGTATCTAGCCTTTCTTCTGTGTTTGTTTGATGTAGTGTTAGCTAGCTAATAACGTTTGTTTGTCTGTCAAACTCGCTGTTTTTTTGCAGAGTCTTAACGTTACAGACAGAGTAACCTCGCGTCACCAGGCTCTTCTCAGCGAGAAAGAGCCTGGTACAGACAGAGCTACTGACGCCACGTCAATTTAATTTAGCTTCAAGTCTACTCTAGTCTGGTCCAACAGGTAAATTAGCTAGTCTGGTCTCCACTAACGTTAGTGAAAGTGTTGTTATGAATGATATTAAACAACAACACAACACGGACAAACCATTTTTGTCTTCTTTGTCTGTTTTTGTCTTCAACACGTCAGTTTGTGCCGTCCACCGCCATTATAATGTGTGGACCTCAGGGGTACCCGGAAGTAAATGTAAACATCCCGCTGATTTGGTCTATTGGACCTACATTTCTGCAGTAACAACGAAAAAGGTGCAATACCATTGCGGGAGTGTGGGGGGCATTAGTGAGTAAACAGTGAGTCGTTGGTCCGGGTTGCTTCAGATCAGAGAAGAAGAAGAAGCAGAAGTGGTGCTCCAGATAAATGCTTTTCGGTTTTTGAAAGACACAAAAGTGGATTTTATGCAACAATTTGGAAGAGGCCACTATATGTTATTAAAAGAAGAGGATGTTGCGTATCGGATAGCGTCTTCACTTCACGTGAAGACTCAGGTAGGAGCTGGCATGTATACCTAGACGTGAAAATGGCAGAGTGTTTGATGGGAAATGCGTGACGTTCGCCGGGCGCTAATGTGCTCAGTATGAGCGAGAAGCGCCCGGCTAGCGGGGTAAGTGTGTGATATGTGCGTGGATGTCTTGCATGTATAATTTGGTGTCATGTTTTATACCATGTTTTTCTTTTCTTTATTTTCTATGTTTATTCTAGCTATATTTTTGGTAACATCAACCTGCCCCAGGCACTACAGATGTAAACTAGCCTCTGGCTATGATCTGGCGTATTTACATTTATTCCAAATGTTCATTAATATGCTCTGACTGTCACTGTCAAATAAACAAATAAATAAACGTTCAATATTAACTATCATCTTATTCTTAGCCCCCGTTCACACTATACGCCGAAGTAGCCTCAACGGGAGAGTCTCGGATGCGTGG
This sequence comes from Poromitra crassiceps, assembly GCF_964638095.1. NCBI lineage: Eukaryota > Metazoa > Chordata > Actinopteri > Beryciformes > Melamphaidae > Poromitra > Poromitra crassiceps. The sequence goes on from NC_139623.1 coordinate 118,748,519, forward strand.
TCCCCACAGCCACTCAACGCCTGCTAAGTGGCTGCACGCGATATACACGCTATCAATCACAAAACTGTACCTGTACCGAGCCCTTTTTAGGTGCTCCACATTGCCAGATGTATCGGTTCGGTGCTCAGTGGTTGGGAGGGTGTAGTGCAGCTTACAATTTTGACCATCGGCTCCGCCATTTGAAAAAGTGCTCGGTATTGGAAAGTATGCACTATTTGGGAGTGCCAGGGCACCGGCATCTTGGATAACAACATTGGCTCGGAGGTAGGTACAGTTTTATTGTGATGGATAGCGTGTATATCGCGTGCAGCCACTTAGCCGACGTTGCAGTGGCTGTGGGGACCACGCATCCGAGACTCTGAAGGAAGAATGACTGAAGAGTCTCGCGTTGAGGCTAACGCCGAAGCATCGCTCAACCTAAGCAAAACCTACGCTGAACCCACAAGTTTCATTTAGGCGTCCTTCTTAACAGGCGAACGTGCTCTACAAATTTGCTTTAAGGACTATTAGGTGTTCAATTTGCGCAAGGCTTGAAACTAGTGCTGCAACTATCGATTATTTTAGTAATCGAGTATTCTACCGAATAATCCATCGATTAATCGAGTAATCGGATAAGAACCCTTTTTTGTGTTTTCAAAGGCTTATCGTAAATATACACCAAAAAATAAGATAAATCTCTTCAAATAAACAACTACATTAGTTTCTTTCTTAGAAAAAACAAAATTTTTATTTTTAAATTGCATGGAACTGGCAGTGGCACCATTCATCTTTTTCACCCGTCCTTACAAAGCTGTCCATAGTACGCTGTGATCCGCTGAAAAAGAGGTGAAATAATAATTAATATTGATATTTATTAGGTAAATTCATAACAAAACTGGAGAATGCGCATTTCCACACCCTAGACCTGTTGCCTATTATTGACACAAATATCAGAATAGCAAGATAACAGGTCAGGTGGTGTAATAATTGGAGCCTAAAATGCACCAATTAAATAGTTGTTTGCAATCATCATGAGAAGAGTCGACCGGTCTAGGGTGTGTAAATGTACATTCTCCACACACACACTCTTTCTCTCTCACACACACACACTCACTCTCTCTTTCTCTCTCACACACCAACAGGCTAGTGTAATCACACACACACACACACACACACACACAACGCTGTTAAATTAGCCGCTAACGTTAACGTTAGGTTGAGCTTTGTATTTCCCACAGAAAACGGCAAGCCACATCACAAAAATGCAGCGTGAATGCAGTTACTAATAGTCATATTGGCAACGTGGCAAGCCAGCAGCACAACTACTACTAGTCTTAATATCAAGTAGCAATCATTAGCATACATTTACATTAGCGTTGTGTATAGTTAACGTTACGTTACCTTGCTCCGCTCGACGTAGATGCGCTGGTGGATGCGTAGACTGTATGTTTACGGTTCAGGTGCTGAAGCATTGACGAGGTACTGTTGTGATATGCAAGTATCGTCTTGCACACCACTGAGTTTGTGTCTTTTTCAGCGTGAAATGGTCCCACACTTAGACAGTTTTGGTCACTTTGTCGGCCCTGGTTCTTCCCTTCCCGGCTCCTCCTGTCTGCTTTCTCCGCCGCCTCGTTCCATTTTGCGGGGTCCGCTCGAGTCAACTCGTCAAGCAGAAACCAACGGTTGACTGCCAATGACGACTCAACTCGTCAAAAAAAAAAAAAAAAAAAATTTGACGGTGGGACGTTGATCTAACCCTTTTACATCTCCTATATAAATATGGGAGCCACCGAACGTGTACAACCCATTCCACCGACCCACTAAGTGGCGACAGTGCTCTCCAGACTAGAAAAAGCCGAGCCAAAACTGCAGGGGAACGCGCGAGGAAACCATTCTCATACTGTAAAATGGATTGGCGAAAACGCTTTCGCTTTCGCGCATTATCGCGCTGGGAGCTGGCGGTGGGGGATTGCAAATTTGCATAATAGATTATGCGTGCAACACACTTTGAAACACCGGCAGAAAGCCCACAATCGCACGCAGCTTCATTCCAGCTGAGCTCACAACCGAAACGAACGAGCCCCATCCAGACTCGCCCAAAGAGCAGCCGCCAGCAGCCAGGCAGCACAGACAGGCAGAGCCTCGCTTGTGACAAACGCTGCAAAGCCACCAGAGACACACCCACGGAGGGAGGAGTTAGAAGGAGAGGGGGGTTTCCTGCTGCTATGGAGGAAATTACTGTTCAAAACTATTGTTTAGATGTCTGACGTCTTACGCCAAAAATAAATGGTTAAAGTGACTGTTCTATCGAATTTCACAAAAAGCCGTTTATCTCAGCTTAAATTTTCAGACGCTGAAACTATGCTGTATTCTACTGCTAATGCCTACATAACTACTAACTCTACAAACTAACTCTTTTAGACAGAGAAAGCACACATTCTATTAGTTCTTTTGAGATAATTTGTGTTCACAAAATCTTAGCAGAAAAGAATCCTCGGCTCTTGAAAGATGAGCCAGAATCCTCAAAAAAAACCTTTGGCAGAAGCTACCTACAGTATTGAAAAAACGGCTGGCAGTGAATGTGTTAATTATTCGAGTTATTCGAGGTACTCGAGGAATCGTGACAGCCCTACTTGAAACCCTGCCATTGCCGCTTGCGGCTATATTTATTATTATCATTATATTATTATAACAGTTTCTTGACAGTGTTTTCTTTTTTTCTTTCTTGAGTTGGGGAAATTGGTGAAACTGCTTGCTGTTTCAAACTATTTGTCATTTCTGCTGTTTCTGGCAGAGAGAGATGTCGGGGTTTGACAACTTCAACACAGACTTTTACCAGTCCAGCTACAGTGTGGAGGACCAAAACCAGGCTGGCCATGGCTACAGCAACACCGAAGACCCCTACAACAAGTAAGCCCAAGTCCTGCTTAAATGATGGCTTTACTGATTATCAACCCACTTTGTATCATATATAATCTCGGTAATATAAACACATGGGCAGTGTTTACCTTCTCTCTCGGTTTACCTCACAGAGAAAAATCCTCCCCTTCTATGCCTGCAGAAACTCCGCCCCTGCCAGCTGCAAGTCATTAAGGCTCGTTAAGGCTCTCATGTGGCATACTTAAAAAATAAACAATAGCCGCCCTCAGAGCAGATTCCGCATCTCGAGCAGAACTTCCGCAGTTTCGTTGTGACGTAAAACGTGTCACAACAGAGCATTTTGCCAGAGGAGGAAATGGGAGATCTCCGTGAGGAAAACAGAGAGAGAAGGTAAACACTGCCCATGTACTTATATTACCAATATTATAATGATACAACGTGAGTTGATAATTGCTAAAGCCATCCTTTAACTAATTCACTTTCAGTTAGTGAGGTTGGCGACCAGTGTTGGGCAAGTTACTCTGGAAAAGTAATTAGTTACTGATTACTCTTTAAAAAGTAATAAAAGTTACTTTACTTATTACTTTTTCAAAAAGTAACTAGTTACGTTACTAGTTACTACTTCTTCTTTTTTTTTTACCCCAAATACCTTACACTTAAGTTGTTACATGTCTAGCATGTCACTGTATTATTTTCGCTTTGGTATTATATATGTTAAAAGAAACGCCAAAAGCATTTTACTTTGAAATTCAGTTAGAAAGAACAGGAAGTGGTGTGTTAAGACCGGCTAGCTCCACACAGGAAAAGACGTGAAATGAGAGAGTCAGACAGATAACGTGAGTGTAAAGAAAGATGCTCAGCTGTTACTGTCGGAGTGGTAATAAAACAACACAGCCTCAATGCAAACGTTTCAAGCTTCGTTGCTGTAAGAAAAGTGATGCTGATCTGTCAACATTGCCTGGGCTGTCTGACTACAGTCAGAAGGCTTTGACCAGAAGGTTAGGAAGTAACAAAGTGTACAACACTTACCCAAAGTGGATCTGTTGACCAGTGAACTGTTACACCCAAGTCTACCTCACCCAGCGTCGCCTTCAATTTAGCCTCCATCCCCGCATATTCTCTCTCGAGGTAGCCAGCAAACATCTTTCTCTGTGGCAGCTTGACATTTTCTTCGTGGGTATTTTCTCTATGATGCATCGATATGAGGGCGAGTTAACAGTGCAAATAGGTAGCATCTGCCAAGCTGCTCGCACATAGTTTACAAAGGACAATAATGTTCTTTGCCTCTTTGACCGAGACAAACTCAAAATAATGGCATGAATACCTCCAGCTTTTGAACACGTATTTCTCTTCTCCTGGCTTCAGCCTCCATCATGCTGATTCAGTTTGTTTTGAAGTAACCACGCTCTGACCTGTCACACACACATACGTCATCATGACATATGTGCTGCGCGACAGGTCTACCTGAGTATTACTGAGGATTACTTTTTCTTTTCTTCTCTTTTTACATAGAAAACATTGCATTCTGGCGGGCAATGATCTAACGCAGTAACGCAGCGTTACTTGGATTAGTAACTGTAATATAATTACTGTTTTGGAAATTGTAACGCCTTATATTACGGTACTTCATTACTGAAAAAGTAACTAATTACATTAACGCGTTACTAAGTAATGCGTTACTGCCCAACATTGTTGGCGACTGACAGCGACCACATGACTTTATTTAGTTTTTGGAGTCACACACTCATACTGTGGTCCTTCTATTGAGCCATTCCAATTTTGGATTAAAATCAAATTATTTGTTTTTCTCACCATTTCACTGCGGGAGAAAACAGCCTAATTCTTGTAAGAACACTATTATTACACATAATCGTCATCAGTGATGTTTAGCTGGGGTCGTAAGGTGTTTCGGGTCTGTCAACATCATACACCCTTGCCCAGTAGACCCAGCCGAGGCCGATTAAGACCCACATCCCAGAAGCAGCCACTCATGGATCAGCCTTCCTACTCTGTCTGAAGGGTTGATCATGCCCAATCCGCTGCAATAGAGTTAGTGCTACACTGCAGTATTGTAAGACCCTTCGGTGCATGGAGGGTCTAAGGCCCTGTGTGGGTGACTCCAGGCCGGGCTCCTCCTTCGTCTCACCAGACCCTCCCGGGGAAAAGGCAATCCTACCATGGGCAGAGAGGACGCCTCAAGAAGGCCTGTGCGCTGCACGTCATTCACCTGCGCCGAGCACCTCGCTCTAGCCTGAAGGACGCCAGGCCGCGCCGATCTTTGCACAGATTTTCAGGAGGCTAATCCGTAGCATTTGTGGATTTCTCCCTCACGAGAGAGCCAGGCTGGGGTGCTAAACCCATCCCGTACCGGGTGCCGTCTCTCCGACCGTCAACTGTCTCTCCAGCTTGTCACCAAACTATACTTGGTTGTCACCTAGTCTATTCCTAAGTGTCACTGGCCAGGTGAGCCAGGATTCTATGTTTAAAAGACATACTACAGCATGCGCTGGGACGCGTCATCAGTGATGTTTAGCTGGGGTCGTAAGGTGTTTCGGGTCTGTCAACATGAGTTTGAGTTTTGAGTTTAACTTTATTGTCCCATAGGGAAATTTGTTTTAGGCATCTGTGCAGCAGCAATAGAGCGTGACAAACGTGACAGACAGTACAGCACAGCTGATGACAAACAGCACATAGACAAGAGGACAACATAGTCAGACATGATGGCAGCCTGGGCTACGAGTTAACAACTCTACCTAACCACGTATTGCACTTCAAGTATTGCACTGTCCCAAAAACCGCATTTAATTTCATCACATAAACCAATACCATCATAAAACCATAGTTCCTTAAAAACCATTAAAACCACTGACTGCAAAAGGATAAAAAAGATAAAAAAGTATATATAAAACGAAGGCAAGATAAGATATGACAAGACAGGCTGCAGGGACAGCCGAGCTCGAAGTGAGCTACCATGTGTAGTACAATGTAAAGGGACAAAAGGGACACTACCCCCTAGTGGGAGGACAGGCAGTTTATTTAAAGGTCCCAATTCGTGCAGCTGTAACCTCTTAAAAACGTGTGTCTCTGGTCCATAAAACATGATTCTGGATTAATTTGTCGAAAATATAGCAACCCCGTTTGTTGTGACGGAGTTCTCACTTCCTCATCTCATCGTGACGTCCCGATACCCCGTCTGGGGAACAGAGCGTTAGGGGGCGTGGCTTGAAGGAGACTGCAGGGGAAAGCTGGATAGGGACAAATCCAACTGTGGCAGTTCTGAGCTTGTGACCACTCATTACAGGGAGGGATGACAGCAGTATATATGCATTTACAAGTAAAAACAGCTTTTGCACGGAATGGGACCTTTAATAAGGCTATAGATGTTGGGAGGAATGAGCGCTTGTAGCGGTTACTCTTGTAGCTACAGGCTCTGTAGCGCCTTCATCATACACCCTCGCCCAGTAGACCCAGCCGAGGCCGATTAAGACCCCGACCCTGCACTGTGTTGTTAAAATAGGAATATGTGAGAGGGTTATTTAGCAGTTTTGTTTCACTGTCTTCTGTGTTCATCTAACAAATGTAAATAAGCTTGATTAGATCCCACATTCTGCTGACTAGACTAATATTTGACAGGTAAATTGATTTGCAATTTTGAGATATATAAACTTAAACAACCGAAAAGTGTACATGAATTTATTTGTACGTCTCCCTTATCCCAGAAATTAGAAGCTGGCTGTCGTTCGATCTCCATACCTAGTGGTGACTGACTGTGTTTCAATGTTGCAGCAATGGGCAGAGGTTCCGTTTATGAACGAGCGAGGATGACAAAAATAACTTGTGTTTGTACTCGGTATTATTTCTTTCGGATATTTAAGTGCTTACAATTTAAGTTGAATAATGCTCTGTAAAAAATAATGCAAACCACCTCATTGAAAAGAGAAGCATAATGCAACGATGAAATGCTCCTCAAAGTAGATATAGGCATTTCCAGGAGTGTTTTGATATCCTTCTCCTACCTCTAGTTTCTGTGCTTCTAAATCTTTCGATTCAGGAAAAGAAAATGTACTCACAGAATCCTGTTGGAAATGCTCTTATCCCCAGGGCGTACGGTCAGTACGACTACTCGCAGCCCATGGGCTACTCTGACCCCGGGATGATGCAGCCCCAGCAGCCGTACACAGGACAGATCTTCCAGCCCACACAGACCTTCACCCCGTCCCAAACACAGTCCATGTACAGCAGCAGCTTCGACGACGAGCCGCCGCTGCTGGAAGGTAAAGAATCAACTCTTAAGGCTGAATTATACTCCAGCAAGCTCCGTGGGGGTGGGGCCCCGCGAGTCCCCGTGAGTCACCGTGCAGACCTCGCGCTGGGGCTGATGCCATTATACTCAGAAAGTGATCAGCATGTATTGTACAATGGTTAATAGTGAGAACAGCCCGTGGAAAAGTCTCAATGAAACGCTATTATGTGCAATACTGTGTGCGCTTTCACTCTCAAACGACCCCACATCAGCACATGAAGGAATCACCAAACTTGTTTTTACTGAAAGCCGTTTTAGTTCTCAGCCCTGATAGCCTACTCTGTGCTGCTTTTAATCTCTCTCAATAATGCTCTCAACACAACACATTTACTTGGTGAAATGACTAAAAACGAACAGTTGCAAATCAAAGTTTATAGCCTACCACATGGGTCAAGAAATGTGGCGAAAACACAGCTCAGTGTTCAGGGCTCAGTGGCTTGAAAGCGGACATGTTTGGAGAGAAGCTGCTCGCGCTGTTAGCAAAAAAATCATGCACAAGGCGAGCGCCAGACGGAGGTAGCGCCCAACCACGCCCAACAAATTTACGTCATTTGACGCGCCCGGCCCTCGCTCCACCCCCGCGCCCTTCACGGCAGGGTGAGCATAATACAAGCTTTATGTGTCTTGTTTTTGTCTCATAGCACTTGTCTGATACATGATCATTCTAGGGCCACAATATTGTTCAGGGAACTAATAGTTGGTGTTTGAATTTGCTTGTGATCAAGGATTGAATTGAAGCCGATGCTACTATTGTACTCTTGGTAAGTCACACTGACCAAGAGCATCGGCTAACTGCCTAAAATATCAGTGTAAGATGTGTCCATGTTGAGAGATGTCCATGTTGTCCATGTTGAGAGATGTAGGCACCCTGCGTGGCAGCCTGCCGCCATCGGTGTATGAATGGGTGAATGTAGACTATCTACTGATTGTAAAGCGCTTTGGATAAAAGCGCTATATAAATGCAGACCATTTACCATTTAGATCACACTGCAGTATCACTTCTTGGGACTTGAACCCACGATCTATTCACAAGGTGTGAAATTAAAGTTTGAGCCACTTGCTGCAGTGGCTGGTAGATTGATCATTTCCCCAGACTATCTCATAGCTGCAAAAGTACTTTGACAGAGTAGGAAAAAGCTGATGGATCACAGACTGGCTACCTGCCAAAGAGACAATAAAATGGGCAGACTTACTGTACACGCCACAGCCAAAATGTATCTGTCATTGGCAAAACTTTGCAGCATTTGGCTGCTGGGGGATAGTGTTCATTTCAAGTCCTGCGTTCTACTCAACCATGGGAATGCTATTTACAGACATGCTATTGTACGCAATCCAGCACAGGGGGAAAACAATCAAATTTGGGCAATTTGGGGATATTTCAACATAGAAGTGAGTTTGGACAACGGTGCAAGCTAAGCTAATAGCGTTTACATTTTAAGTAAGTAGAACTATGTTGAACTTTTACCATGTGTGACGATGCTATTGTGGTGATGAAGACGGCGCGGTGGCTCAGTGGTTAGCACTGTTGCCTTACAGCAAGAAGGTCCCGTGTTCTAATTCCCGGTCCGTCCCAGGTCCTTTCTGTGTGGAGTTTGCATGTTCTCTCCGTGTTCATGTGGGTTTCCTCTGGGTCCTCCGGTTTCCTCCCACCATCAAAATACATGTTTGTTAGGGTTAATACTCCTCTCAGTGCCCCTGACCAAGACACTGGCAAAAATAACTGGAGTTGGTCCCCAGGCGCTGCACTGCGGCTGCCCACTGCTCCTAGTTCTAGGAAGGTTCCTGGTAGAGGATGGGTCAAATGCAGAGGATGAATTTCCCCATGGGGATAAATAAAGGATAACTTAACTTAAAGAGTTTGACACAGACAGTTGGACACTTAAATTTTCCAATTTAAAGTGACTTATTTTTATTTAGCCTAGCCTAGCCTTGTTTCAGTATGTGGGTGAGAAGACTATCAACTCATATCATTCCTAGAGTTTGGAGGGATGTTGACAGAGCCTGAATATAAAAACAGCTCTCTGAGGGCTGAACCCACCGGAAGCAATATTTGACACATGTCAATTCCCGCTCTATGGTGCACTGCAGGCAGAAGATGTGAGGCCTCAGCAGCACTGGCACCTGCATTCCCTCACCTTGGTATCATACTTAATTTATGGCCTATTCTACAGTCTGCTTTATGCTCCTCGAGACCAGCTACTAGATCAACTAGACTTTACAGTCATATTTGGTCCGTAAAGTTGTATGGTTCTTGTTAAATTATCCACTCAGTTTACAGTCATAATATTGCAGGTTACTGTATATTTTTTTTAACTTTGTTAGTTTTCCTTTTCCTAATCCTTGTATTGGCTCCCTGTAGCAACCTTTTATTAAAAGCATAAACCTCACAAAAACGCTGCAAAATCAAATCAAGTTCTGAATTGATGTTCCACACGTGACACTGTTGGGTAGTTGAAAACAATTGTCATGCTTCAACATGTGCATGTGATGCTTCAACATGTGCATGTGATGCTTCAACATGTGCATGTGATGCTTCAACATGTGCATGTGATGCGTCCAGTGCATAGCTACCTTCTGTGCTTCCAACAGCAGCCTGCATGAGGCATTTAGGGAACATCAGTCAATTCTAGCATCTGCAGATAGGCAGACATAGTGAAGCGTTGAGGGGACATCTGTAATTTGTAGCTCCAGAAAATAGCCTGGGTTACACTTACGTTATCATGTGTTACTCGACACATAACCTTACAAACTTTGCAGTCTGAGCCATCTTACATACAGTATGAGCTGTATCACACTTCAGGGCTTAATTTCTCTATTCGGATATACATTTTGTTGAGGAGAAATGACTGAAAAAATCGTTTAAAATGACCATTGGTTTTGGCCTTTGTACCTTACATTTAGGGTGCAATGCCCCAGCAGCAAATGTGTATTGATCAAAGACCAAAGTGGACCAGTGTTACGTAGAGCAGGGTGCTTTAGTCTTCAGCACAAAACTCCATTATGAAGTTCCAAACAATTACAAGAAATCACTCCCCATCTGATAGTAACATACCCCACAGGGGGGCACGGTGGCGCAGTCGGTAGCGCTGTCGCCTCACAGCTAGAAGGTCCTGAGTTCGATTCTCGCCTGGGACGCTGTGGGCGCTAGAGTTGTGATCCCCCCATATCTTCAGTGCCTACTGTCCAGGTGGGTTATCTCGTCGAAAGGGCCTTTCTGTGTGGAGTTTGCATGTTCTCCCCGTGCTCCCCAGGGGGTTCCTCCGTACATAACCCCCCCACTAAAAACATGCAGAAGATCGTCATCGTCATCCGACCAGTGACGACAACATCCGAAGTTGGTCCCCGGGCGCTGGAAAGAAAAAGCGACCACTGCTCCTGGCCTGCCCCCCGGAGGAAAAGACAAGCCTGGATGGGTTAAATGCAGAGGACAAATTTCACCGGCCACCGTCAGCATGAGTGTGTGTTTGTGGCCGCATGCATGTGTTGGGTGTGTTCGTGTGACGGAAACTTTATCCATCTACACTAAAATGACTGTCAGGAAGGCTGATGACACACTCAAGGCTGTGTGAGGGAGAATCATCCGAGTAAGAGTTTGGTTCCAGTCTGTCTCTTTCAATCAAGGATTATCCAACATCCCTGATCTGTGTTTCCTCTTGTGTCCTATCTTAGAGTTAGGCATCAACTTTGACCACATCTGGCAGAAGACTCTGACGGTGCTCCACCCAATGAAGGTAGCAGATGGCAGCATCATGAACGAGACAGACCTGGCTGGCCCCATGGTCTTCTGTTTGGCATTTGGAGCGACACTACTCCTGGTAAATCACACGGTTAACATTAATGAGTAATAATACTTGTTAAGCCGACTCGCTAAAAAACTAAACTATAGCAGTAACAATCTTTAATGGAGAGAACAGGAATGAGTCAGGAAGTAGCACTTTGGTTCGTAAGGGGAAAAGTGAATGGGGTTTTAGAATGGGGATTTCGGTTAAATGCATGAAATAAGGTCTGTGGTTAACAAAAGTTTATGGGAGTGGTAATTTGTGTTTAGCAGGGTAATCTTCACAAACGTGGACCACTTTTATGACTTTGGAAGCGTAAATGCGGTTTTCAGAAAACGTTTCAAAAGTCATAAAAGTGGTCTTCGTTTGTGAAGATTATCCTGCTGAACACAAATGACCTCTTCCATAAACTTTTGTTAACCACAGACCTTATTTGATGCATTTACCTGCAATAGCCATTCTAAAATTCTATAGCCTTTTCCCCCTAAGAACATGTTGGCGATTTCTGGTTAATCAGTACTCTATAGCCGTTTTCCCACATGCGTACCGGAAAATTACCTGTAAGTCAATATCGGACATTTCCCTTCACACTTCGGCTTGCGCATGTGGGAATCTATCAGCGAATTTGCCGGTATGTTGGGGGGGAGGGGGGAGCTTATTTGGGGGGTCGGCAAAACTCGAAATAAGTTCCCTTGTCAGTTGTCACACAATAAATCACACTCGTTTGACTTAAGAGCAGCGTCAAGCTAGCCTGACTCCACCAGACGGGGGCGGCATTGTTCCACAAATTCACAATCCACCTCAGTCTGGCCCTGGCCTCAGAGAGGCGTTCAAACCGGCCGCCACCCAGGCGCACCAATCAGCGTGAGCTACGGGCGGGCTTTAGGCGAGACCGGGTGTGACGCGATCGAGAGGCGCCTGTGCGTTTGTACCGTAAATTCCGGACTATAAGGCGCACCGGTGTATAAGCCGCACCTGCAGAGTTGACTGTTTTTTACATATATAAGCCGCACCGGTCTATAAGCCGCGGGTGTTTTGATGTTTAATTACCATATGTAAGGCTTCGTGCACAGAGGGGATTGTCGGGAAAGAGATGGCTGTTTGGGGAAGCTCCCATTTATTAACATTTCAACAAAACAAAAGTCAGGTCACTAATCCCCAGACAAAATCACACATTGTGAGATGCTTAAAAATCACCATCGGCGGGAGCTTTATCCAGATGCTGTGCAGCCAAGAACACAAGTGAAATTTGTTCTCTCGTGACCTGTGGTTCTCAACGTGATGGACGATTCACCTTTCTTGTTAACAGTCCTAGTGAGAGGCAGGTCGAACGTCAAAGGCACTTCATCCATATTTATGATCTGCTCCGGTCCGATGGAATATTCCTTGATCTTTCTTTGTGTGAATTCGCCGAAGTTTGTAATTTTCTCCTGGTAGTCGGGAGGGAGTTGCTGACACAGTCGTCCGCGCCCTGACGGACAGTCCCTTTCGTCTCGGGTTTGTGCATGATCCTTTGCTGCTGCTGCTGTTGTTGTTCCTGTCTCGCTACTGTCTCAGACATGGCTTTCAGGCTCAATCGCCGCCATCGTCGTAACACAGCCAGTTCTCCATCTTTTGAAGCATGATGTTAGATTACAACGAGCTAGTTGTGTGGCTTAGCCTTCCAAAATGTTGCTGTTAGTTTTTTAGAATGTAATACATAGAATTGGGAATGTTACATTCAATTTCATTCAGACTGTCTTTCAGGCTCAATCGCTGCCTTTTTCCCCCCGGAGCGAGGGAGGAGGGAGGGTGTTTTACCGTAGTGGCTGAGAGAGAGTAGTGGCACAGTGCTCCAATCAGGTCGCGAGGCACATTTTTTGCAACATCATCCAATCAGGGTCTCGCTCTCATAATGTCTGTCTTGCTCTCGTTCTGCCTCATACCAACATCCATAGATTTTGGAGGTTCCCGAGTGGCCGTTTGCTGGAAAAATCCATAGATAAGCCGCACCGTTATATAAGCCGCAGGGGGCAAAAAAGCCCAAAAAACGGGAAAAAAGCCGCGGCTTATAGTCCGGAATTTACGGTAGTTCTTTCACTATTCAACATGGCGGCGGCTACCGAGGCTAGCTCCAGTGAGCTAGTCAAACATTCTATTCAAAACAATAAGCTAACATAAACGTTAAGCACTTGATCTTACAGTGAGTACGAAACCGTAACTGTATTGTTGTAACGTTATCAACTATGAACGTTAGTAAACAAGACATTGTTGTAGAATTTGAGGAGATAGCGTTCAGACCGTTGCTAGGCTGGGAGAACATAGCAGCCATCAGCTAGCTGTAAGGCTAGCCGTTAGCCATTCACGCAAGTCACACAAACCCAAAGCCCTACGTCATGAAGGGAAGTCGATCTGATTGGTTGGCGTTGGCAAGCCCAGACGGTGACAGACAGACGGTCCATCCAATCACCTGCCTAGTAGCTTGAAAAAAGTGACCGCCCTCTTCAGCAATGTAGCTTGGCCGAACCCAGATGGATGTTGGTTGTGAAACAAATGTGAACGAACTTACATCCATCTGGCAGCGTCAGGTTAGCGTCAAGCCACCAGCGTAATAAACACAGCCGATTTACCCCCTCCCCTCTCTGCTCGAGAGCAGCAGCCACGGACAGACACAGCAAGAAAGGCTTGCAAGCTGCTCAACGCTTGTATGTATGTAGAGAAAGCAAATGCACAGCGAAATGTGGAAGTAGTTTGCTTTGATGTGCGCGAATGATTAGATGATGCACTTTGAAGAAGTTGGGATCCGTGTCTGAGAGAAATAGTTGCTGGTTCGATGTTTATCCGTTCACCTGCGTCGCGTTGAAGCACTTTTTACAGACTGGCTTCCTTTGATGTGTCCGGGGTTGCCTTCGGAAATCAGCAAGCTGACATACTGCTCTTATTAGGCTATCACAAGATCATTTCGCCAGTTTGCTTTAATGTGCGCGAATGATTAGATTATGCCCGCTGGAACATTAAGCAACGTGTGTAGGCTACTCCTCGCCCATGATTGAAGGACCGCTGTCGCGGAAAATGACTGGACCTTTTCCACTTGCGTCCCCTTAAGAGCATACCGCTCTTCTGACTGGCTCGAAACTGGTGAAATGTCGGGGACGACGGGGTCGCGCTTATACCGGCACTTTCTTTTTTCTCACTGTGTGGCTACTTTTAAAATAAAGTGCATTTGGAATTGCATTGTATTATGATCCATAATTAAAATAAACAAATGCATTTACTTCCATTATCTTTTATTAATACTAATGCTGCCCTCTGTTACAAGAGTTAGCCACCAGGTGGCAGTCAGGGTTCCAAGCATGCAGGAAAGCCACAGTAAAATCGGAGACTGTAGAAGAAGAAGCACAAGCTATTCGTGCGTTCCTTTATCGCAAAATAACTGGGATGTGGAGGCTAAATGACAACACATCTGTTTTGTTAGCATTCCATTTGCAGAAAACTTGAGCTGGGAAGTTCACTGTTCATTGGCCAGTCGCTAGCCAGGCTAGCCATTGTTAGCAATAACAATTGACAACATGGCATTTCGCGGCATTTTGCGCATACAAACACTGCAGCCTCATGTCCACACAGATAGATGTTAGGCAGTGCTGTGTGTACAGCTGATTTAATGAGACACAAACAAAACAGAAGTGCTAAACAATATTACTACGATTACTACTACTGTTGTTGCGCGGTGCAGCCATCTTGGATTTTTGAGGTTGGGGCTGCTGAGGCTCCTACGAGTTTGGAATGGGAAATCCCAGCTCTGATGACGTCACCGCCCAGCTCATGACCTTTGAAGTCGTAAGATTACCAGTCCCCAGTTATAAAGGAATGAACGATATACTGACGTTAAGAGCCTGGTGAGTGGTGACACGAGGTTATTAACACATTGAGTGCCAGCGACGCCATATGGCGTCATTAGAAATTTACCGTAGGCTGCCAGCGACGCCAAATGGCGTCAGTAACTCGAAATTGTTTTTTTGACGGGGGGGTGTCGATCTATGCCTCTTACATCGCCTCTTACAATATGATAGCTATTGAATGTGTCTAACCTATTTTACAGAACCCTTAGGTGGCGACAGCGCACTCCAGATGAGAGAAAGTGGAGTAAAACCATAGAGTAAAACACACAGAAGAAGTCGTTTGGGAAGAGGAAATCGCATCGCATCCGTCCGTATGCAGCTGCTTCATTGAAGCATAACGTAGCTGTGCCCCTGCAGCAGCCAATCTGCTGTCACAATTGAGCACCTCGTGTCCGCTGCATTCGCATGATCAGCCGTGGAGTTCTCAACTGGAAGCATGGTGACATACACGCGGGTGTAAAAAAGCTGGACTAGCGGACTTTTCACTGCTGAGCACACGCAGAGCAAACGCACTCACAGCAGAGCAGAGCAGAGAGATACTCCTCCCACAACGGGGGGGGGGGGGGGGGGGGGGGAGGAGGAGGGGGGGGAGGTGGGGCACGCAGGACACTACAGCATACAACAGACCCAGGCAGCTGCAGCATTACATCAGAAAATATTAGCAATGAGTCAATGATGTGCTTGAAATGCTTCCTTTCACAAAAGGGTCATTATCTCAGCTCGTAGAAAAAAAGGGCTGTTTTTGGTCTAATCAAGCTATCTTCTCCGGCTCATAACTAAAGAACGGAAAATGGGATCAATAAACTTTTTTTTGCAGGTGATAGAAGAGAGTCTCATCGTTATTTGTGCGTGTTCAGTGTTTACATAGTAATTATTAAAGAAATTATATGACTGTTTTAAAATGCATTGCGGCCTATGTGGCACAGTACAGCACCTTTTGCCCAAGGGCCGTGGCACTCAAAGTGTTAAGAAGAAGAAGCACAAGCTTTACTGATGTTAAGTTGCAATTAAGAACAAGTCAAAACATATCACCTGACTGGGCATCCATCATATAAACATGGTGCCAGAAGCAGAACCTTGATGATGTGACAGGACACAAAACAGGCTGGACACCATTGATTCCACCGGAGCTAAGGTCAACACTTGATTTATAAGCAAAAGTGCTAATGCTAGCTGCTAGCCGATGAAGGCTTGACACTACTCTGTCTGCAGTCTCTCTCTTGTAGCCCTGCATGCAGGGCGGACGTATCTCCACAACCGTAACTCATGAAGACTCATGGGTGGTGCCGTTGGATTCAGAGTAAAAAAATACATATAGTCCTTTATAGGCATATTAGGCGATCTAACCTTCCGTTTCCCAGAAAATGTAAATAATGTAATAATCGATTTTTGACATTAAGTGAATCGATGCAGAATCGTCCGCATCGTGATGCATCTTATAATCGATTATTTTTGACACCCCACGTGTGTATTTTTTACCTTCCATCTTTTCAGACGGGTAAGATCCAGTTTGGCTACGTGTACGGTATCAGCGCCATTGGCTGCCTGGGCATGTACTGCCTGCTCAACCTGATGAGTATGACGGGTGTCTCCTTCGGCTGTGTGGCCAGCGTCCTGGGCTACTGCCTCCTCCCTATGATCCTGCTCTCCAGCTTCGGAGTCCTCTTCTCTTTACAGTGAGTCCACAGACCAGCGAGCACGGGCTCATAGTCTGTATAGTTCATATCAGTGCACATCTTTATTGTCCACCCTCCAGGGGAAATTTGATGTGTAGTAGAGGGCAACAACACATATAATAGTTAGAGCAAAAAACCATAAGTGTATCTGTTAAAAGTATCAAACAGTTAGAGCAAACAACCATAAATGTATCTGTAGCTGTTGATTTCAAGGCTACATGCATCCCCCGTTACAGAAAACGTGCAAGAGTTAGTGAGAGTATAGGCTATTGAGCTTTGAATACTGTAACGGTTTCCTCAGTCAGTCACCATCATCTTTTGCAAACATACTTCTCCCAGCAAATCTAAACAGCTACATTATTATTATTATGGTTACAGTGGTTCTCAAATGGGGGTCCGGGGACCCCCAGGGGTCCTTGAGGGGGTTGCAGGGGGTCCCCAGTCAAAAGGGGGGTAATTTATTTTCGCTATAATTCCATTCATTAAGTAACACAATGACTATTTTGGTCATGGGTTTTATACACTTTCTGTAATAAAACATCTAAAAGCATCAATCTTATTATCATATGGGACAAAATCCTATCAAATGGGGGTCCGTGGTCTAATCTTTGTCAGTTTAGGGGTCCTTAACTCATTGAGTGCCATGGACGTCTTTCGACGTCCAATTAAATAGTGACGTAGAGTGCCACGGACGTCTTTCGACGTCCAATGCGTTTTTTGACGGTGGGACGTCGATCAAAGCCTTCCGCAGCTCCTGTACAACTATTGTAGCTATTGGAGGTCTATAACCTATTTTACAGAACCCTTAGGTGGCGACAGTGCTCTCCAGGTTAACAGAAAGGCAGAGAAAAACAGAGAATAAGTCATTGGGGAAACGGAAATCGCATCGCATCCGTATGCATCGATATGCATGAAGCGTTTTAACGTTAGATGTGCCTGCAGCAGGCAGCAGCCAATCTGCTCCCACAATTGAGCTCCTCCATGTCCGCTGCGACAGGCTGTCGCCGACAGCCCATTCGCATGATCAGCCGTTATTATTCTCAACTGGAAGCATACAGTAGTAGCCGGTGACAAACACACGCGGACAAAGCTGGATGTCGCCGACGCGCACCCTTCACAGTGCAGAGCAAACTCAGCAGAGAGCCACCTCCCATAAGGAGGAGTGTGCAGTTGAGGCGGGGGGGGGGGGGGGGGGGGGGCACGCAGAGCAGCACACAACACTGACCCAGACAGACCCAGGCAGCAGGACAGGGTTGGCAAACGCAAGCCAGAATATCCGATGCCCACCAGCAGCAAATCAAGATCAGCAAGAAGCTGCAACCAGCAGCGCACGCAGGGGCCAGCGCTGCTGGTTGCAGCTAAAAATATTATTCTGCCAAACAAAATTCCCTGGCCTTCACTGTTTTATTGAAGGAAATTATTTTTGAGGTGTGACTACATCAGAAAATTAGCTTCAGAGTCAGTGATGTGTTTGAAATGTTTAATTTCACAAAAGGGCCATTATCTCAGCTTCTAGAAAAAAACTGCTCTTTTTTGTTAAATCAAGCTATCTTCTCCGGCTGATAACTAAAGAACGGAAAATGATATCAATAAACCTGTTTTTGCTGATGATAGAAAAGAGTCTCATCGTTCTTTTTGCGTGTTCATTGTTTACATAGTAATATCACACAATATTCTGTGGGCCTCGAGAAATCACTGAAAAAAGCTCTGAAACTCTGGCACTGGGAGCGTCCGTTCTCCAAAAGTGGCTGGCACTCAATGAGTTAATTTGAAAAAAATGTAGAACCACTGATGTAGCCTATAGAATAATGCAGTTGAATGAGGTCTCTGATGTACCGCTCTCAATATAGCCTACCAGTCACTACTGAAATCTATACTGCATACCCAATGTATTTTTCTATTTCATAAAAAAAAGTCAGAAACATGTTAACTGGCTAAGATAACCATCTTATATTAGATGTAGGCCTACAGTATAATGTTATATTATATTTTCAATGTGCATGAATGGATAATGGAAATATAGGCTACTTGATTTTTTTTTACCCAAATACTCACATTATATTTTAATCGTATTTTATCGAATGAAAAAAAAAATCTGCCTTATATATCAGCCATCGCCGCCCTGCTCTCTAAAGATCGGCATCGGCCATTGGAAAACACATATCAGTCAAGCTCTAATCAAGATTATCTTTGTCTAGGCTGCAGTGAGCTGCTACATCCCAAAATCTACCAGTCACATTGACTATTTACTAGCCCAATGATTGTTAAATGATGTTGTCTGCCAAAGTGGTTGGTAGACTAGACCAGTGGTTCTCAACGCGGGGTCCAGGGACCACCAGGGGTCTAGTCCATGGGCCAGACCAGATATCGGTACCATCTGGGTGGGCAAAACTTTACCTATACTAAATTGTTTATAGGGTCAATATAAGTAAATTAATATATGATAGCCTTTCCACAGGAGTAGCTTTTCATATTTATTGGACATTTTCTTATTTTCCCCTATTTAGTCCATGTGCCAAACACAAAAATTGCACATCGGTACCACTCAAGTGGACAAATTCTAATCATGATTTTTGAACAGGTATATATCCATAGATGATATTTTAGTATGATAGCCTTTGCAGAATGGCAGCTTTGTCACAGTTATCGGCTCATGAAGTTAGCCAGCCCCTACAATAAATTTGATTCTAGGTGCTGATGCATAACCTATTTTAGGCTCAGGACCTTTAACCATGTTCTATGATAACATGTTTGACAACATTTTAAAGGGTAGCTTCTTAGCTTTCATTTGAGCTCAGTTGTGAGTCTGTCTGACAAATAAAGAGGTCACATGGGCTCTTCAAAGTGTCAATGACATTCATTTTTCCACAGTTTTTGCCTAAATTATAGTCTTTATTTCAGCACTGTGGCATCTAGGAACATCACAGACACAAACAACAAACACTGGAATACTCATAGGACTAAGGATTCAGAGAAGGTATAATGAACCCATACTATCCCATCGTGAGGGGTGAATTTGGCCCTTTGAATTTGGTAGAAGAATGCCTTCTCGAGGGAAATGGGCCAGAACCCAAAATGTAAGATATCGGTGCCATCCGGGTGGACAAATTCTACTTGTGATTTTTTTTAATTCCTATTCATCCCTAGTAGGGATGGGCATCGAATTTCGAATTTTCGAATAATCGTTGTTATTATCAAGGTCGACTTTTATTATTGAAAGTCGAAATTCGATTTTTTTTTTTTTTTTGTGAGTGAAATGTTGCATTGTCTCCCCTGATTCTAAGTAGAGTCGAATTGCTTGGTTTGAGCAAGTAAAACAATTTTTATAAGCATTTTAAGCAAGGTTTATGGAAAAATTAATGGCGGATGAAATCCCATGAAGAGGGAGAAGGGGTGACTTTGGCACCCCTTTGGCACTCAGACCTGAGCCTACTAAATATTTAATGAACCACTCATGCTTGTCAAAACTGTTTTTTATTTTCGAAAATGTCAATGTCATGTAACATGTTCTTTACTTCAGTGGTGCAATGCTTGTTTGAGCTAAAAATCCACAGCAGAAGCTTTTTCTATTAATTAATAAAGCCTTAGACTTAGAATCAGGGGAGACAATGCAACATTTCACTCAAAAAAAAATACATTTTGAAAATCTTTTTTTTTTTTTTTTTCGAATTTCGATTAAAAGTCGACTTTGGCCAGCGAATTGCGAATAGTGTTTTTGCTAGAAATGCCCATCCCTAATCCCTAGATTATGTTTTTATATGATAGACCTTGATGACCATGGTAGCTTATTAGTGCTTAACCACCCCTCTTAAATTATGGACTTATGGGAAATCATCTTTCTTTCATTATATCCTCTCCCTGGGGTGTCTAGACTACTGACTGTTAATATTACATGTCTAGATATAGGCATGCTATCCTATGATACTATACATACCATACCATACTATACTATACTAGATAGATATGCTATACTTAATTGTCTACTAAATTGGCACATTTCCCAGTCAAAATTAGGGTAAATTGGCACGCTTTTCAGTCAAAAATTGTTTTATTTGTGTTACGGTATATGTACAGCTACATTCAAAATGTTTCCAGTCTTTCAACACAATATTAGGACAATCTACCCTTCCTGAGACCATGTCATCCACGAGGGCAACACCATCATCGTCATTCACATCTGAGTCTGTCAGCTGTGCAGCAAGCTCTTCTTCACTGTGCTGGTTGGCACATGTTTGTAGTTTGCTGCTTGTTATTGAGACCTGTGCACTCTGGTGGTTTGCACGACCTCACACACTTGCAGGAGAGCAACTGCAAGATGGCACCTGGTGCTGGGGAACCATGCATCCACTGGATTTCCAGCTGCCTCTCATCATCTGTGGTCCACCCATGGTCCTTAGAAAGAGAGCTCCGCACATCTCTTTTTCGGGCAGGTGCGTCGGACAGGAACATCAATTATAAAGAAAGAGTCCCGCACACCGTCCAAACTTGCAATTGTAGAGTTTATTCCGTGACGTTTCGGTCACCGACCTTTTTCAAACAAAACCCATGGTCCTTAAAATACAGTCCATTGTTGATATCATGGAAACCTCCTGGGTGAATCCACTCAGTCCAGACCAATATGAGTTTGTCAGCTTGTCAACTGCAACTGTTGCCCCGCCAGATGTAGCCAACCTGCATGATTCCAGCCACAACATCCAGCAGTGGAGGAAACTGCTCTACAGCACTGCCAGCAAAGCCAGTCTGATCAAATTCTTGTTTGAGGAATGGAAAGGACCCAAACACAGATAGAAACTACAAGACAAGGCCTTATATGCAGGGATTAAAGTTCTCAGTCGCTATGGTGGATTTCAGTCAATTGGAGTCAGATATAAAATGTGAAAAGTATGTCTTATGTTGGAACCTGTAGCATACTGATTCAGCCTGGAACACAATCCATGCATCATTACTGGGTGTTTTGGAACTTTCGAGTGAAATGAGTGTGATATGTACACACTGTCCGCCTTTTTTACATGAAAACCTATGGGAAATGACGCAAAGCATCGGCAAAAAAAGCAAACACTTTAAAAAGCCCGAAATAGCTAAAATAGGCTTGGAAATATTTTCAGTCAGAAGATTTTTTTTTGCTTTAATCCCTGTATATGTTACCTGTGAAGTAGTCTGCTTCAAAATCAACAAGAACCAATGGGAGGAGGTAACACAGCTCAAATCCTCTCAGGAAGAAGCTGACACCTGCATGCTAATACATGCTCTCCATGTAGCAGAGTCTGGCTTCAAGGCAATGATCATCATGGCAGACACAGATGTCCTGCTACTGACTCTGGGTTGGAGCAAGGACATGCCATGCCCAATGTACCAAAAATGTGGAACACAAAACAAAACAATGTTCCTGGACATCACCAAACTATGCAAATCACGCGGCGATAGTATTGCTGGCGTCTTGATTGGCATGCACACGTTCACTGGCTGCAACACTGTCAGCGCATTTGCAGGACACGGAAAAGTGGGCACCCTGAACAGGCAGGACATATCAAGAAGCCTTCTTTGAGCTCGGCCGTGCTTGGGATGTCTCTGATGAGCTCTTCAAGAAGCTGCTGGAAATCATGTGCCACATGTATATGTACCCTTTACACACATTACAGATGTCAACTTTTCTGCACCAGACGTGGGGAGGTCGAGTCCAGCCAGCTTCCACCATGTGAGGATTGCCTATTAATGCATTCCATTCATGCAAACGATCAGACTGCAATCTGTAGACGGTCTCTTCAAACCCAGCCATCTGTACCAAGCCCCAAGGACCATGGGTGGACCACAGACGATGAGGGGCAGCTTGAAAGTTCCCCAGCACCAGACCGTTTTGCAGTTGCTCTCCTGCAAGTGTGTGAGGTTAGGGGTGGGGAAAAAATCGATTCACCTAAGTATCGCGATTTTTAATGTCACGATTTTTTGAATCGATCTTTTATTCCATAATCGATAATCGCAAAAAAAAAAAAAAAAAAAAAATTGGGTGCCCGCAGTCAGGCCACTCACTGAACAGCAGGCCAGGCGCCGCCTACTGGTTTACTAGTGGTTTTATTACTTTATTAGTTAGTCTGAAGTAATAATTACACTTCAGGGTTAAAGTGGGTGCATCTCATTGTAAAATTGGACTTCAAGCGGCCCAAATCTGGCTTCAAACGCCCCAAATTGGGCTTCAAACGGCCCAAATTGGGTTTCAAACGGCCCAAATTTCACGCGCGTCGGCCCATATCAGCCTGGCCTGCTTGGTATCTAATGCCCGGCCTGAATTATGATCCCAGTCCGCCCCTGTTTTTAACTATATCGCCCAGCCCTACTCATGATATAATATACAGTCTCTAGTGTATGATTCAACTTTTCTCATGTTCTAATCTAGTGTAAAAAAGCAAACAAACTGAAAAAATAAACAAAAATCGCAATAAATCGTAATATCGAATCGCAATAATCGTAGAATCGCAATAATCGTAGAATCGCAATACTTAAGAATCGCAATATAAATCGAATCGGCACCCAAGAATCGTGATAGTATCGAATCGGGAGATAAGTGAATCGCCACAGCCCTATGTGAGGTCGTGCAAACCACCAGAGTGCACAGGTCTCAATAATGGTCTGAAGTGCACAAACCTGTGCAAACTACAAACATGTGCCAACCAGCACACTCAGATGTGAATGATGATGATGGTGTTGCCCTCGTGGGTGGCATGGTGTCTCAGGAAGGGTAGATTGTCCTAATATTGTCCTGAAAGACTGGAAACATTTTGAATGTAGCTGTTCATATAATGTAACACAAATAAAACTACTTTTGACTGAGAAACATGTCAATTTAGTAGACAAGCATAGTATATATATCAGTGTTTCCCATACATAAAGGAATTTGTGGCGGGCCGCCACAATAATATTTTGACCGCCACAATAAGATGTTGACCAAAAAACAGTTTTTTTTTTACAGTGCACCTGAACGCAACATGCAAGATATCCGCTGAATAAGTGACCAATAAATGTTCATGTCATTCTGGCCAATACTTCTGTTATAGCATTTCAGTCTGGAATATGGAATATCTTTCAATAATCTATGATTTAGCTGCTAAATTGTCAAATACCGCCATCTGCTCGCTACCCAGGCACTTATGTATGTACTTAACCCAACTAACTTAACCTAACTAACTATCCGGTGTGCACAACACTGTCAGCCTAAACTCCGGCTGACACCCCAAAAACCTACAATCCGCTACAGAAAAATGTATATTGTTTGTTTATTAACTGGCCCCTCGCCTTCTATCATTTCACGAAAGTGGCAAAGCAAGTTGAGTATCCCTGACCTATAGGGAGAAATTTAGTTTGTCATTGTAAACCCACAGCACAGTAATGATGACATGTTCTTCATAGATCTAGCCTTTTCATTTTGCTCTTAAGCTTTCTCAAAGTACACCAAATTCATGCATTTTACTTTAAAATGTTTGAAAAAAATCTCGCGGGGGGCATGCCCCCGCACCCCCCTAGGGGGTCTGCGGTCCCCCACCACAAATTCTCAAAATCCTGTGGGAAACACTGTATATCTAGTATAGTATAGTATGTACAATATCATAGGATAGTTTGCCTATATCTATGTAATATTAACAGTAGTCCAAGTAGGCAACGGATAATGAAAGAAAGATGCTTTCCAGGGAGGGCACTTTCCTGGTTTTGAACGACAGCAGTCCATAATTTAAGAGGGTATAAGCACTAATAATCTACCAGTCATCAAGGTCTATCATATAAAAACATAATCTAGGGATGTATATGAATTTTAAAAATCACAAGTAAAATTTGCCCACCTGGCTGGTACCGATATGTTACATTTAGGGCTCTGGCTCATTTCCCTTGAGAAGTCATTCTTCTACCTTAAGGGCCACATTCACCCCTCATGATGGGATAGTATGGGCACATTATACCTTTTCTGAATCCTTATAGTCCTATGAGTATTCCAGTGTTTGTTATTTGTGTCTGTGATGTTCCTAGTTGCCACAGTGCTGAAATAAAGACTATAGTTTAGGCGAAAATTGTGGAAAAATGAATGTCACTGACACTTTGAAGAGCCCATGTGAGCTCTTTATTTGTCAGACAGACACACAACTGAGCTCAAATGAAAGTTAAGAAGCTACCCTTTAAAATGCTGTCAAACATGTTCTCATAGAACATGAGTAAAGGTCCTGAAAATCTGCATAGAATAGGGTATGCATCAGCGCCTAGAATCCAATTTATTATAAGGGCTGGCTAACTTCATGAGCTGATAACTGTGACAAAGCTGCCATTCTGCAAAGGCTATCATACTAAAATATCATCTATCAATATATACCTGTTCAAAAATCATGATTAGAATTTGTCCACTTGAGTGATACCGATATGTGCAATTTTTGTGTTTGGGCCATGGACTAAATAGGGGAAAATAAGAAAATGTCCAATAAATATGAAAAGCTACTCCTGTGGAAAGGCTATCATATATTAATTTACTTATATTGACCCTATAAACAATTTAGTATAGGTAAAGTTTTGCCCACCCAGATGGTACCAATATCTGGTCTGGCCCATGGACTAAGGGGCTCCCCAGCAAATTGACGACTTGTTAAACTTCAACATTGTTTCATTTACAAGACATTAACATAATTAGAGAATGTAGAGGGATATAAAATTGACTATTTTAATAATAGTTTGACTTGTTATCTCTACTATTACAATATAGACAGTCATGGAATTCTGGACAAAATCAGATGTAACAATAATCAATATTCTCAGATGTGGGTTTAAGAGACAAAATCTCATCTCATGGCCCGAATGTGGAATAAATTAGGGCTCCTTGATATGAAAATGGACTAGACCAAACAAAATGAGTCTGGTGGCTGGTGTTACTTCCCCGCCTTGATTGATTAGCTGGAATAATATTTAAGTTTTGGTTCGATGTTTGATTAGAGTTTAATAGCGAGGTAGGCTGAACACTTAAAGCTTACTAGGTCTTACTGCTAAAACAACTTCATGCTTTCTGTCTTACTGCTAAAACAACCAAAGCTAACTTTCTGCTTTCTGCCTTACTAGGTCTTACTGCTAAAACAACCAAAGCTAACTTCCTGCTTTCTGTCTTACTAGGTCTTACTGCAAAAACAACCAAAGCTAACTTCCTGCTTTCTGTCTTACTAGGTCTTACTGCTAAAACAACCAAAGCTAACTTCCTGCTTTCTGTCTTACTAGGTCTTACTGCTAAAACAACCAAAGCTAACTTCCTGCTTTCTGTCTTACTAGGTCTTACTGCTAAAACAACCAAAGCTAACTTCCTTTCTGTCTGACTAGGTCTTACTGCTAAAACAACCAAAGCTAACTTCCTCTATTCTTTCTCTCCTCCCTAGGGGCATGATGGGAATTATAATCTCAGCGGGAATCATCGGCTGGTGCAGCCTCTCGGCCTCAAAAATCTTCATCTCTGCGCTGGCCATGGACGGGCAGCAGCTGCTGGTTGCCTACCCCTGCGCTCTCTTATATGGGGTCTTTGCACTTATCTCTGTCTTCTGAAAAAAGTCACTGCTCCCCACTTTCTGTACTATCAGTCTAATTAGCTTCAGTGTAATTACTGTCTAATTACACTGTTATTACAGGAAAAAGGGAGCTGCTACCTGAAACGGCACCAAGCTTTATTTTATCTCTGTCCGTCTCTCACTGCATTCCGACTCGTTTATGTTGTCCGTCTGCAGACCGGAGTGCATCTTCTCAATTCGCTTCTGCCCTCCTTGCTCCCTTCATGGATCTTAAAGGAGAGGACTGTCAAATAAACCTGGTGAAAAGTGACTCCCCGGACCACATTGCCACCTACATGGCCTAGTATAGTCCTATGATTTTAAGGCCATGAAGGGGAACGAAGTGAACGAACGTTTCACACCCTGGAAGGGCGAGGATTAATATTAAGACATTTGGATTTTGGACACAGATGGGAAAGGTTTCTCAATACCGAGCAGGACCGGGAACCAACCCTCAAGCAAACCCAGCAGCCTAATATAATTCCAGTCAGTAAGAAAGGCAGTGCATCTTTTTTCTTTCTTTCCTTTTTACGTATGCGAGAGCTGTTTTGAGTCGTCTGGCAAACGCCCACAGATTCCCCTGCAAGACTGAGGGAGATGCTTCTCTTTCCTTCTCTCCAGGACTAGCTCCCTTCATTCCACTTCTCCACCAAGAAACACAGGGAGAGCAAGTTGGCTGGAGGAGCATGAGCCCATCAGTTGAGACACTCCTCTCCCTCCTCACTTTTTTCTGTTGAGATTCATGTGAGCGCTGAGGCCTTCCCACAAGACAAAATACAGTTTGCACAAAAGCCTCGTTTATTGTTCTCATTTTCAAAACAGAACAAATCACATATTGAAAAGTCATATTTGAAGAGACTTGAGATATGTTTCTATGCGTATAGGCATGTCTCTATAGGTGCAGTAGTCACTCTAGCCTCTGTCGGTCTCATTTCTTGGCTATTTCTTTTAGAGTTGACTCATTTTGTATGCTTTGGTCTCATCTGTTCTTCATGTCTTCTCATGCAAAGGCGTACACATTAAAGTGGTCAGAGGTCTCTTAACATCATCTGCCTTGTGATATTGAAGGGTAGATTTTGTGGTTTAGCAGATCTAAGCAGTGGTATTTTTTTATATAGAAGCCTGAAAATGGGTGTGTAAGAGGGCCGGCCGTCTGTTTAAGAGGAGTAGAAAGGAAGAATGGCCAACATACAGTTTGGATACTGGGTGTATGATGCATGACAGTTTTCAGCAACCTGTAGTGTTTTCAATAGCTTGGTGTGAGCCTTCCCTACCAAGTTGGTAGAGCAAACGGTTAGAAGATTCTGCACATTTTGAACCATTACATTTTCATGATTATTGCTGTTCTCAACCTGGAAGACTTTGATCAGAGCATCGAACACAGTTTATGATCATTTGTATGAATGTGCAGAGAATTTGCAAAACTTGGTCAGGTGAAAGGAGCAGAAGCCAGTAGCCATTCTTCCAAAAATGCCACTTTTTGCATCCCCACATATTTAGCTTTCCTCCCCTCCTAGCCACAGTCAGCATCCACAAGGAGATACAGAGCCTTGCTACTTCTCCCAATGTGTTCCCAGAGCCTTGCTACGTCTCTTAATGTGTTCCCAGAGCCTTGCTACGTCTCCCAATGTGTTTGCGATGGGTTGGTTACTTTGTTACAGAGCTTGTGTGATTGTAAACTTTAAGCCCAGCATGAGTGCCTGCGCGTTGACACATCTGTAGACAAGTCCCCAAAAAATGCTAATAGATTTTCATTGAGCTTTTATCTTTCGACCACCATTGTTTCCGGTGTGTTTTTGCCCACTGAACATGGAGTAACATATTGAGAAGGATCACACTCACTAGACTCACAGAAGGAGCTGTACATGTATACAGAATACCAGATTACTTTGTTTTACATTGAAACAGACTTTTAGACACATGTAACTAATAGATAGCTGAACAGAGTAGCACCTGAGCTTGTCACAAAATCCCAGAGGAAACTTTGGATACATAGATTCAGACTTTGCTGGTATTATTACTGTAAATAAGGGTCCAGACTTCTGCTGTGGTTGTTTTTCTAAGTTTGATGTGTAAAAATTGGTCTTGCTTTGTGGGAAGAGAGGCCCTCAAGGTCAGTTGTATTTGTTATGCTGATGTCTGTTTGTGTCTTCAAGCTTATCACCAGCAGAAAACACGACTCCAGAGTCCGTTGTTTCTGGGCTGACGTGTGATTTATTTGACAAGACTACACGAGAAGTAGCTTGACTTCTGTAGTGCTTCACATAACATTGTTAAGTGAAGGTTGACGAGGGAAAATATGAACTTGTAGGTTATGACCGAACCCCCTCTGTTATTCCTCCCCCTCCCTTGTGGGTTTTCTCTGTGTACTAATTTAACCTACACAAAACACACACGAGAGCTCCTTAAAGGGGTGATAACCCGCTTAGCAGTAATGCATAATTCAATACTTTGCATTTCAATACTCTTTTTTTTTCCGATACTTTGCATTTCAAGCAAACCTAACGGGGAGCGCTCTACACTCACCGGCTGCGTTCTCATACGGCCAAGTATTTCTATATGCACATGATATGTATCATTTGTTTTGTACATGGAAAGATCCACCTGTCATTGTGTCATGTTGATTCTCTTGATGGGTGAATGGGTCCAGCGTCATGCTGTTATGGAGATATTACTGGCCACTCTCTAAATAAAACATTGCTCATACATGTTGTCAATTGCTTTTTCCTCACATTATTCTGGCAGCCTGGAGGAATTGCAGAAACCGTTTGGAGACTCAAGGTATGGAGATGGTGAGCAGGATGTTGACGTGTTATATCTGGTTTCAGCCAGTTTGCCGAGCTCGTCGGGTTTGAGTATCTTGCATCTGGATTCACTCAAGGGCATCTCACATTCTTCTTGGGCCTGGGGAAGGAATTCATTCCAAAATACCATGCCCTTCCCTGTACCGAGCGAGTCCTTACTCACCAGCTGAAAATACTAGCACAGGGTTTCTCAACCATTTTTGGTAGGTGTTCAGGATGTTTTTGTGACCTCAACATTTGAGATGCATGTAGATTTTGTTGTATAGGACTAGAGGCAAGGAATTGGCAAATACTGTTTAATTTCATGGAAGAAGTCAAGCTGGTCAATCTTACTACTATAGGGCGGTGTTCCGCCCCGCAATTGCTCAACTGAGCATGCTCAGAAGGCCGCACTGTATAGTAGTAAACCCTGTCCGGCCACAGCTATGCCATTTTACGTGAGATCGGGCTGAAACTTTAATGAAATGTAAAGCTGTGTAAAAATTTATTTTTTAATTTGGTAATAGCCCTAATTACCAAATGATGTGATGTCACTCGAGCGTTGATGTCATCCTTCCTGGCTGAGCAGACTGGGGGGTCCAACTCCCACGGGTCCACTAGTAGTAAAGTTTGTGATTGCTTTAGTGACATCACTGATTCATGCTCAGAACGCTCATCACTCACTGATGACATCATTGGTGATGTCACTCAAGCAATTGTGATGTCATTGCTATAGTGATTAGGCCACCATGCTGAGCCTTTTTTTCATGGGGATGGACAGACACTAAGAATTAGGTACATTCTATACATTCATATATTCAGTGTGTAATGTGTGTTCAGAGATGTTTAGTCATGGCTGAATGTCAAATAGAGTGACAGTTTTAAATTAGATCTCATTTCGTAACTGTCCACATGATTTCATTATGGCAGATGATGAAATCATATGTGGACAAACAGTTACGAAAGGAGCTAGTCAATGATCAGCATGAGGCAGATTACTACCATCAAAAATATATAATTCTTGCATTCTATAATGTATTTAGATTCTCACAGAAACGTTTCTGTCTCATACTACACAGCATCATATATTTTATTGTATAAAGATTTAGAATATGGTCGACTTTACCCTCCGCTACATCCGTCCTAGGTCACATGCAGAGGACAAAATCCAACAGTTTGACAGACACCTGACAAGGCAAACCCTGGATAAAGGAAAGGAAACCTACAAATATCAAGATTTGAATTCAATTAACATTTTACATGTCAGGGTGAACAAATCAACTTGAGAATCTCTTGATTTATTGTACTGCCCTTATGGAACGTTTTTCAAAGCATTACAACTTTATAGCCCCATTCTTTATTATACCAGTTCAATTCTCCATTATGGTCACCACTGGTTGACATTCACTATCTCTGTAAAGTGAATTATTTATTCTCACGACACCAGACACATTTGCTTTGTACAGCTCTTCTCTGCAGAAAATGCGTCAGCAAAATGTCTAAACTGGAAGCAGAGTTTTAGCTAACAGTTTTGAGTTGATTAGGATTAAAATATATATATTTAATTGACTACTCTGAATGCAATAAATGCCTTTACTTATGTTAGTACAGAGAGACATGGATCTACACATAAACATCTAAACATGGCACCAGGGCCTGGAAATGTGATGGAAATGTCTCATTCTAAGGCACTTTTATTTTACTGATAACATCATCAGTGATGTCATATGGCAGCGCGTATACCAGTATAAATAATCAGGGGTTCATTCATTGGAGCTGGCAGTCCAGAATGCAGATCTTACATTTATTATAGGTGATTAATATGTTTGTTCTGTTCACAGCACTTTGTTCTACTCTGTACAGATTTATCAGTAGTACTAATAGCAGCAGCGGTGGTAGTAGCAGTAATAGTATTTCTTTGGTAGCTTGAAGCCAGAAATTGAGGTGTCAACCTTATTTGTGTGTAATGTTCATTCCTTCCCACTATGGCATATTGATTGTGCTTTAAACTGGGGGAGAGTTTTTTGTTCAGTTTGGAAGCCTTAATAGAAGCCAGATGGCTGTTGGATTGACAAGAGCAGCGAGGCAGGTGCTGCGGAGGAGCCTCCTGTGAATCCCTGCCTCCTGAAACACTAACAGCCCTGCGCCTGCAGGAGGCAGTCTTGAGTTGCATATCCTCTGTCCACTAGTCCATGGGCCAGACCAGATATCGGTACCATCTGGGTGGGCAAAACTTTACCTATACTAAATTGTTTATAGGGTCAATATAAGTACATTAATATATGATAGCCTTTCCACAGGAGTAGCTTTTCATATTTATTGGACATTTTCTTATTTTCCCCTATTTAGTCCATGGGCCAAACACAAAAATTGCACATATCGGTACCACTCAAGTGGACAAATTCTAATCATGATTTTTGAACAGGTATATATCCATAGATGATATTTTAGTATGATAGCCTTTGCAGAATGGCAGCTTTGTCACAGTTATCGGCTCATGAAGTTAGCCAGCCCCTACAATAAATTTGATTCTAGGTGCTGATGCATAACCTATTTTAGGCTCAGGACCTTTAACCATGTTCTATGATAACATGTTTGACAACATTTTAAAGGGTAGCTTCTTAGCTTTCATTTGAGCTCAGTTGTGAGTCTGTCTGACAAATAAAGAGCTCACATGGGCTCTTCAAAGTGTCAGTGACATTCATTTTTCCACAGTTTTCGCCTAAATTATAGTCTTTATTTCAGCACTGTGGCATCTAGGAACATCACAGACACAAACAACAAACACTGGAATACTCATATAGGACTATAAGGATTCAGAAAAGGTATAATGAACCCATACTATCCCATCATGAGGGGTGAATTTGGTAGAAGAATGACTTCTCAAGGGAAATGAGCCAGAACCCAAAATGTAAGATATTGGTACCATCCGGGTGGGCAAATTCTACTTGTGATTTTTTTAAATTCCTATTCATCCCTAGATTATGTTTTTATATGATAGACGTTGATGACCATGGTAGCTTATTAGTGCTTAACCACCCCTCTTAAATTATGGACTTATGGGAAATCATCTTTCTTTCATTATATCCTCTCCCTGGGGTGTCTGGACTACTGACTGTTAATATTACATGTCTAGATATAGGCATATCCTATGATACTATACATACCATACCATACTATACTATACTAGATAGATCCATAGATCCATCCACGAGGGCAACACCATCATCGTCATTCACATCTGAGTCTGTCAGCTGTGCAGCAAGCTCTTCTTCATTGTGTTGGTTGGCACATGTTTGTAGTTTGCACAGGTTTGTGCATTTCAGACCGTTATTGAGACATGTGCACTCTGGTGGTTTGCACGACCTCACACACTTGCAGGAGAGCATCTGCAAGATGGCACCTGGTGCTGGGGAACCGTGCACCCACTGGATTTCAAGATGCCCCTCATCATCTGTGGTCCACCTATGGTCCTTAAAGTACACTCCATTGTTGATATCATGGACAACTCCTTTGTGAATCCACTCAGTCCAGACCAATATGAGTTTGTCAGCTTGTCAACTGCAACTGTTGCCCCGCCAGATGTAGCCAACCTGCATGATTCCAGCCACAACATCCAGCAGTGGAGGAAACTGCTCTACAGCACTGCCAGCAAAGCCAGGGTGATCAAATTCTTGTTTGAGGAATGGAAATGACCCAAACACAGATAGAAACTACAAGACAAGGCCTTATATATTACATGTGAAGTATGTCTGCTTCAAAATCAACAGGAACCAATGGGAGGAGGTACACAGCTCAAATCCTCTCAGGAAGAAGCTGACACCTGCATGCTAATGCATGCTCTCCATGTAGCAGAGTCTGGCTTCAAGGCAGTGATCATCATGGCAGACACAGATGTCCTGCTACTGACTCTGGGTTGGAGCAAGGACATCCCATGCCCAATGTACCAAAAATGTGGAACACAGAACAAGACAATGTTCCAGGACATCACCAAACTATGCAAATCACGCGGCGATAGTATTGCTGGCGCCTTGATTGGCATGCACACGTTCACTGGCTGCAACACTGTCAGCGCATTTGCAGGACACGTAAAAGTGGGCACCCTGAACAGACAGGACATATCAAGAAGCCTTCCTTGAGCTCGGCCGTGCTTGGGATGTCTCTGATGAGCTCTTCAAGAAGCTGCTGGAAATCATGTGCCACATGTATATGTAACCTCTACACACATTTCAGATGTCAACCTCCTCTGATATCAACTTTTCTGCACCAGACGTGGGGAGGTCGAGTCCAGCCAGCTTCCACCATGTGAGGATTGGCTATTAATGCATTCCATTCATGCAAATGATCAGACTGCAATCTGTAGATGGTCTCTTCAAACCCAGCCATCTGTACCAAGCCCCAAGGACCATGGGTGGACCACAGATGATGAGGGGCAGCTTGAAATCCAGTGGATGTGCGGTTCCCCAGCACCAGACCGTTTTGCAGTTGCTCTCCTGCAAGTGTGTGAGGTCGTGCAAACCACCAGAGTGCACAGGTCTCAATAATGGTCTGAAGTGCACAAACCTGTGCAAACTACAAACATGTGCCAACCAGCACACTCAGATGTGAATGATGATGATGGTGTTGCCCTCGTGGGTGGCATGGTGTCTCAGGAAGGGTAGATTGTCCTAATATTGTCCTGAAAGACTGGAAACATTTTGAATGTAGCTGTTCATATAATGTAACACAAATAAAACTATTTTTGACTGAGAAACGTGTCAATTTACTCTGTTTTTGACTGAGAAATGTGTCAATTTAGTAGACAAGCATAGTATATATATCTAGTATACAGTATACTGTAGTATAGTATAGTATAGTATAGTATGTACAATATCATAGGATTGTTTGCCTATATCTATGTAATATTAACAGTAGTCCAAGTAGGCAACGGATAATGAAAGAAAGATGATTTCCAGGGAGGGCACTTTCCTGGTTTTGAACGACAGCAGTCCATAATTTAAGAGGGGATAAGCACTAATAAGCTACCAGTCATCAAGGTCTATCATATAAAAACATAATCTAGGGATGTATATGAATTTAAAAAATCACAAGTAAAATTTGCCCACCCGGCTGGTACCGATATGTTACATTTAGGGCTCTGGCTCATTTCCCTTGAGAAGTCATTCTTCTACCTTAAGGGCCACATTCACCCCTCATGATGGGATAGTATGGGCACATTATACCTTTTCTGAATCCTTAGTCCTATGAGTATTCCAGTGTCTGTTGTTTGTGTCTGTGATGTTCCTAGGTGCCACAGTGCTGAAATAAAGACTATAGTTTAGGCAAAAATTGTGGAAAAATTAATGTCACTGACACTTTGAAGAGCCCATGTGACCTCTTTATTTGTCAGACAGACTCACAACTGAGCATAAATGAAAGCTAAGAAGCTACCCTTTAAAATGTTGTCAAACATGTTCTCACAGAACATGAGTAAAGGTCCTGAAAATCTGCATAGAATAGGGTATGCATCAGCGCCTAGAATCCAATTTATTGTAAGGGCTGGCTACCTTCATGAGCTGATAACTGTGACAAAGCTGACATTCTGCAAAGGCTATCATACTAAAATATCATCTATCGATATATACCTGTTCAAAAATCATGATTAGAATTTGTCCACTTGAGTGGTACCGATATGTGAATTTTGGGGTTTGGCGTGTGTGTGTGTGTGTGTGTGTGTGTGTGTGTGTCATCCATAGACTGTATAGTCATGGCAAAATGTGGTCCTGAAAACATCTATTGTAGCGGGAACTACTACAGAAG
Organism: Poromitra crassiceps; assembly: GCF_964638095.1. Taxonomy (NCBI): domain Eukaryota; kingdom Metazoa; phylum Chordata; class Actinopteri; order Beryciformes; family Melamphaidae; genus Poromitra; species Poromitra crassiceps. The sequence goes on from NC_139623.1 coordinate 118,783,153, forward strand.
CGGTTTAGAGTACTTTGCCAGGTGAAGATCAGGGACGTGCAGAAAACATTAGAGGGGCAGGGGCTCAAATTCTTAAAAGGGCACTACGTCGCAGAAATGCCGCCGTCCGGAGGGCGGCGGTGGAAATTTCAGGCAGATTTAGAGGAATATCTCATTTTAGGATGATACTTGTCACGGAAAAATAACTCCAAAAAGACAAACATACATACCTAATTCACATTGACTGATATATCTGTCAGTGTGCGCCTGTGCTGCTGTCGTTGTCTGCATGTGGCTGAGTGCGCACTGCTGGAGTGGGCGGGGACGGGCCGTCTCGCTCTCAACAGTCAATGGGCAAGCCACGTGTGGTTTTTGGGCTGCTGCCTTCAGGGGCGGCTTAGAAAAACACTGGTCCATGCAGAGGCCTATTAGAAATGGTGCATTCAAGGCCAAGAGAGCTCGGAAAAGGCATTTCTCTTTGAATGCTGCCTTCAGTGACAGCATGGAAAGGGGAATTTCCATACAAAAGCATGTGCCTGGTGAAGATGGTTTCAACTCAACAACATGCACATTCTAAATTTGCAGTGTTTGCTTGTATAATAACTGACAGGACATGTTATCCATTATTGTCCCCCATGGGGAAATTCATCCTCTGCATTTGACCCATCCTCTGCCTTAGAAGCTATTCACCTTATTCAAGATTCAAGATTTTTATTGTCACTCCGTGGTACAAGTATCACGTGTGAAATTATTGTGCTGTGGACTCCGTTTACAACATAGTACAAATATAACAGGGCATATGAGTGCAAAAACAACAAGAGACACAACAAGCAATAAGGCAGTAGAGTGATAAGACAAGTCAGAGACAGTGGCATATTCACTGCACATAGGTGCACATGTCATGTGCATACTTTAGACGTGCTTAAACATTTTAAATTTGACGTATTTGACATACAGGTGCAAATAGCATATACCTAATTAAACATACAATTAAACATTAGACATACATAATGGTAGCAGCTACAGTACGGTACAGTACAGCTACTACACTATTTGTGTATGTTAAGGAGTCTCGTGGCCTGCGGCAAGAAACTGTCCCTCAAACGATTTGTGCATGCTTTTGGAACCCTGTATCTCCTCCCTGAGGGTAGCAGGGAGAACAGGCTGTTGTGGGGGTGGTTTGTGTCTTTGATGATCTTCAGGGACCTCCTGAGGCACCGCTGGTTATACAGTTCATGCAGTTCATGCAGTTCTTATGTAGCCCCGCCCACTTGATCCAGTTGTGTTATGACTTCCTGTTCAAAACACTCTGTTTTACCTGGTCACTAGTACTGTACTGTCACAGGAAGTGTAAACACAATAGGAAGTAACTGGCTGACCCCTGTGTTGGAACATAAGGTGAATTAGGCTCCAAACTGTTTCCTAGCAACGCAATTCTGTGAAAACTGTCTGTCTGTCTGTCTGTGGACACAGACAGACAGGGGGCCCTAAGCAGGATATAGCCCCCTCCCAGGGGCTTGGGGATTGCGGGGGGGGGGGGGGGGGGTGGCCAAACAAATGTGACGATGATGACGCTCGTTTGTACACCTATCAGTGTCAAGCAAGCGTGTAGAAGCCAGCAGCAATAGGGGTTGCCAAGTCAGTTAAACCAGTGGTTCCCAACCTTTTTTGTGCCAAGGACCGGTAGATACATGTGGAAAAAAGTCACGGACCGGTTGTCAATTTTAATGGTTTTAGTTACATATATATTTACTCACCAGGTGGCGACAAAGGGTAAATAACAGCCTTTTGTGTTGTACTGTATGTAGCCTACAGTATTTATGTTTTTGTTTCAACTACAAACATAAATAAACGTCAACTTGAAACTATGTTTTAACTACCACACACAGCCTATAATATTATAGCCTATGTTTATTAAAGAAATTTAAAAAAATTGCGGGGGCCCCTGGCAACTCCCGGGGCTCTAGGCAGCCGCTTAGTTTGCGTATAGGGCGGGCCGGCTCTGTGTGGACAGATTTGTAAATGCGATAATGTCAAAACCATGCAAGATGCAGTCAAGAAACTTTGCAGGTGTGTAGTTGAGATCACAATTAAGACTGAGTTTGAAAATGGGTGTGGTCCGAGCAAGGGGGCTGGAAGTAGGTGGGGTAGGAAGCAGGGAATGGTCCATTGCCGCCTACTTTATGCCCCTGGCCCACATTCATTTGAAGTGGAAGATCACTGTCAAGCTGGCACAGTTCTAACCTGATGCTGCCATGGATGTAGGTTGCTTCACATTTGTGGTATTGTGAACTCAATACCGCCCCATCTGGCGGAGTCAGGTTAGCACAGTTCACCTGTTTGGCCAAACTCACTTATCTCCATTACACACCGACGTGGTGCTGCGGCTGGTGTGATCCCATCACAAGATGGTCTCCGTTTATTGGTTGTTTGTTTGTTTGTTTGCTTAGTTAGTAGGCTGACTGCTCATCTTACATAAGGTGCCGTGCAGACAGGACGTGTGTATTTCACATAAGAACGCTTTGGAAATCATGTCGAGAGCGCTTCCAATGCGCTCAAAACAGCGCACGGAGCATTTTTGTGTGTGTTTTGTTTTGTTTTTCCCTGGCATCGCATACAGTTCAGTTCATTACAGTTCAAGATGACGCAACGATTACACGGACGGTAGCCAGTATAGTTTTGTCTGTTTGATGTTATTGATTGTTTGCACTGTAAACATGAAAGCCAGATTATTGGCAATTGTGGCAGCAGCGGAGGTTGACGATCCCCCTGGCAGGAGAAGAGGTACATGTAGGAGGAGTGACATTGACGAGCAGCGTGCTTTTCCTCCAAATGTTGAACGTTTTTCAGCTTGAGACGCCCCAGAGCGCTCCGCCAAAAAACACTAGCCACCAAGAGCGCTTAGAAAAAAGAAAAAAAAACATTGAAAAAGTATTTTCTTTAAACCCGCATTTTTTTTTTTTACATTTTGGTCCGAGTGAAATGTTATGCAATCTCTCCTGTTTCCAAATATATCTGAACCATTTGGTTTGAACAAGTAAAACTACTTTTATACGCATTTTACGAAATGTCTATGGGAAAATTAAATGGTGGATGAAAATCTCTGGTACAGTGCTGAAGCAGGAAGTGACGTTCCACTTTGGCTCTCTATGGAGAGACCTGGCATGCCCCCTCCCCTAACACTATATAAAGGCCTCCTCAAAAAATGCATCAGAATGTATCAATTGCACAGCACTAGTGATGTGACGTTCACGAACGATCCGAATCTATTGAACGGCCAAGGCCGCGGGAAGTAGGGGTGCTGCAGGTGCTGCAGCACCCCCTAGATTTTTTTTTTTTTTTTTTTTTTTTTTTACAAATGTAATAAAAAATATTTTGCAGTGCACTATGTTCCTTTCTTGTTTAAGAATGTTTCGGGAAATGAAAATGTAGCCTATCTAAATAGAATTATCAACAATAACAATCAATGAAGTTACATGCTTGTCTCGAGAAGAAGAAGAAGCGCGCATGCACGCACATGTTGTGTTGAACCAACCAGCAACCAATACAAATTGTTTAATCTGGCAATAAAGAAATGTGAACTTGACATGCTATTTTAATAGCCTACTCAAAAATGCACCTCCCACTATACAGCAAAGAGAGGAGTCAATGTTTCTTGATATATGCCATTCAGATCAGAATAATTAGTCTAGTCATTAAGTTTGCTGATAATATTTCTATCATGTTAGGTCTGTGTCATGTTTAACTGGTGTATTCAGAGCAAATAGGGAGATATAGAGCATTATCATCATGCTATATATCTCCCTCTTTGATCTGAATGAGTGAGAAAAGGAGAAAATACTGAATAATTACATCACAACAGTATCCTAATGTTAATTTAAAATTAGATATTCCTCTAAATATGGCAAAAAAATGTAAAAAAAATAAGTCAATTTTTTTTTCGGTGGGCGGGCCCCACCGACAGTCCCTTCCTCCCAGCACCCCCTGCTTAAAGTGACTTCCAGCGGCCCTGTGAACGGCTCTTTGCTATGAACGAAGGGAACCGAGTCCTACTTGAGAGCCGTTCATGTGAATGTTGTGCCCAAATTTCACTGCCTGCCGCTCCCCACCACACACACAGGTTAGACCTCCCTCCCTCCCTCTGCTAGTCCGCTGAGCAGGGAGCATGGGGCAGGGAGGATAGGTCGGGTGCACTTGTTAATTGCTACCGGAGCATGCTGTAACTGGCCTGGGTGGGCAGACTCAGCTTAATATCAAAACGGGCTACGCCGCAGAGTGCATCTGTAGACTTTCTGAGCAGCGAAGTGTTACATGAATTGCATTCAAGGAAAGCCAACTTTATTTACACAACACATTTCATAGAAGAAGTAAATTAACTGACTAAGCAGATGTATATGGTGTCACCTTGTGTAATCTTTACAATGCACATCATTGACATTAGGTCTGGAAATACTGTATGAGTAATTTAATGCTGCTGCAGTCCACTGATGCAAAATTAAATAGTGGTGGGTCTAAGATCAAATCTGAGCTTAACACTTTTTATATAAGGATTTTTTCGAAACGTCTATGGAGAAAATGAATGGGGAATTCTCTGATGGAACCAGAGCTGTGTGAAAATGTGGGCAGTCACTGTTGAGCTCTATAAGGTGCTAGCCTGCTTAATGATTGCAGCTAAAAACAGAGTGTTGGCATCACAGGGCTTCTTCTGAATAATTGGATTACGCCAGGTGAGCAGAATGGAGCCATTTTATGTTGGTTTGTTTCTGTTTATTTTTTACTTTTGCAAGTTGGTCACCGCATCCACTTCAATTGTTTAGGATAATGTTTTGCTATGAAACTCCAGGAATGTTTTGTGGACTAGAAAAAACGTCACCCGTCCTTCCATCAGCATGCGGGTGAATCACTGAATTTTCACTTTTGGGTGAACTTATGAGTTGCAGAAGTTTTATTAGTGTACCACAAAGTAATCCATGAACTCATCATTTTGTTGAAGTAAGATCACATATCATTTACTAGCCTACAGTATATGACTTGGAAATGAAGGGAGAAAAACCGGCAAATAATAATTGCTTATGTGAGCAATGTGAGATCAATTACATCATTATATGTGAGGCATGATGCACTGCAATATATTATTTTGAGTTGGAAAATAATTGTTGTATGACATAAAATGTATTGTAAGAGCTCCAGTGATCTACTGCTCTAGAGCTCCAAAGATCTATCTGTGCAAATAATGTCTTAATATGAAATAACTGGGCTAGGTAAAATAATATGGGGGGGGGGGGGGGGTTGTTTGAAGTTACCTACCATCCTTTAGAAAAATACTATGATGATTAAGCAACAACACACTCGAGGACATACTTGAGGGACTGTAATATCGCCATGGCTGTCGGCTGTGATTCAGTCGTAGATGACGATCACAGCCGTGATGATATTAGAGTACAACAGCGTGAGCTTGAGTGTGATATTATTTTATACTGTACAACAGTGTAGGCTACAGTGTAAACAAAGCTATTCATCATCAAGAAATAATGGCATTTTAAAGTAATTTTGAGACAACGATGCTTTCTGTCTGTTATTTGTCCCCACCAACAACAAAAAAAGTCCCTCAGGAGTGCACTACCAGGGGTTGCCAAGCAACAACACGTAAACTTGCTTCCCGAATGCAAGCTAGATAAGCTAACATTAGCTACTTTGAGATTAGCACAGACGATTTCAGCTTACCGTTCGATTCAGGTCAAATGTATCCATATCGCTGTTCCTACTAGGTGCGTGAACACTGTTTGAACTCAGCCTAATCAAGTTTACAGCTGTGAAGCGGAGTGATATACACACAGTGAAGCGTCCGTGATGTTATACTGAAATATCGGTATGGCTGGAATGATCTGTCCATGCAAATTGCTTGGCTGGACCTGACTGTTGTATAATTGTTTTAATGTTGTGTTATCAGTTATGTGAGAAGATTGTGATTTGTTGTGGGTTGGCAGATGTGGGCTCTGTGTGTGCAACGCGCTCCAAAAAGCACCCCAACAATGAGGCTGTTTAGTATGTGATGTTGGCTCGGGGAGGAGACGAGCCACAGGTGAAATGTAACAATTGTTATTCAGCAAAGAAGCAGCTCCTTTGAATGATGAATATTCATGAGCCACTGTTAGCACAGCACTGAGTGTGACTTCCTGCTGCGCACGCACTTCATTAGGCTAATTGTCTGGCTCAGTGCACTGCCCACTCTAACGCATCCAGAACTCAATGATCTAACACTGCACAGGCCAGCTGAGGGGACCTGTGTGTGTGTGTGTGTGTGTGTGTGTGTGTGTGTGTGTGTGTGTATGTGTGTGTGTGTGTGTGTGTGTGTGTGTGTGTGTGTGTGTGTGTGTGTGTGTGTGTGTGTGTGTGTGTGTGTGTGTGTGTGTGCGCGCGCGTGCGTGCGTGCGTACGTGTGAGTGTGCGCGCTTGCGTGTGTGTGTGCGCACACATCTACACACACACACATGTACACACACACACATGTACACACACACACACACACACACACACACACACACACAGTGAGACAGATACATACAAAGCTGACCACATGGTGATCAGATCACCCAAGATGCATGTTAATATCAGGTCTAGTAAACGGGGCCTAAGAAACAACACATGTCCCCCCTGTGAAACATCAACTTGTCATCTTTATAAATTGGAGGCTTGATGATTCATTCAACATTGAGCTTGTTATTCTGATGTTATGTGATCAGGGAGTGTTAGAGCTAGCTGGGCAGTACAGTCAACTGGTGAGGGAAAATCTTGCCCTCAGTCAGATTTCACACTTTTCTGAACTTGAGGGTGAAGACAGTGTTGAGAATGAGGATGACTGTGTGGAGACCAGTGAAGTTCAGTCACATATAGTCTCACAGACTATTTGTATATGTGATCGTTTCCTGCTAGAGGAGCAGTTGGGAAACACGATGGCTGCAGAATAGCTAGTGTTGCTGCTGGAGAGAGAGAGAGTTACAGTACTTCAGGGTGAGAGAGTTACGGTACTTCAGAGAATGAGGAATCAGAGAGGGCTTGTGAGGAGCATGGTGGGACGGAGTCACTCACTAGCAGTTCTGCTGAGCCACAGGAAGCGGAGAGTGATAAGCAGAGGCAGAGCACTCACAACTTGGAATCAGACATCAGTCTGGATTTGACCCAGAACTTACAGCGCATCAGTGATGTGAGGTTTTCACCTTGTCTAGTGCTGCTGGTGGCTGAAGTTAGAGGTGAAACAGATGAGGAGGGTCAGATGAAGTCACATGATGCTCAGAGAGATTTGAAGTCGTTGTGGAGCAATGATGCTCCTCACTCATGAGGTGACCCAGTGGTCACCTCATGAGTGAGAAGAGATTGGTGTGAGTTGAGAGGTCCTATAGCGACCACACGGCCCATGCCGCGTTAAATCTCGGTGTGGCAGAGGACTGCATGAGAGAGGTTACATCTGAAAAGAGCGCCTCGTTCGTTTTCGATCCAGGGGATCAGAGTTTCAATGAAGTGAGTGTGGATCACTCTCTAAAACCTCCAGATGCGAGAGCTGACATTGTGAATGTCACATGTGATGACTCTTTGCTTGAGCTTGCAGATACGGAGCTCGATGAACACAGACTCATCTGACTGAAGCGTAGGATGCGGTTCATGTGATTGATTTAGATCCAGCACTAGGTAGAGATGTTCTGAGAAGAGCCAAAAGAATGATGCATGATGTTGATGTCGGTGAAGTCCGAAGGGCGCTGATAATGTCAGTTTTGGATTACGGTGATGTCGTGTACATGCATGCCTCACCCACCATGTTGAAGCAGCTTGATGCGGTATATCACACTGCTCTGTGTTTTGTAACTGGTGATGGGTTTCTTACACACCGCTGTACTTCATAAATTATGGAAAGGTGGGCTGTTCGTCTCTTGCAGTTCAAAAAGAGCAACACTGTCTCTCATTTATTTATAAAGCCCTAACTGGCAAGGTTCCTATGTATGTAAGTTTTAATTGTATGATATATCAGACATGCACGAGTCACACATCAGACTTTACGCTCCTGATAAATTGAACAGGCTCCAGGACTGGAGTGATTGGTCGCTGTGGAGTCATTCAGCGTATACTCCTTGAAGGTACATTACATAGGGATTGCTCTTGTTTTTCTTAATGTTCTTTATCATCTTATCTTGTTATCTATTTGTGCTGTTTGGTTTTCTTTTTTGTAAATGTCTAAATGCACTACAGGGCGTCCTTGCAAATGAGAGCTTGCTCTCAAGGGCCTCCCTGTATAAATAAAGGTTAACTAAAATAAATAAAAATAAAATAAAACTGCAGAGCCATATTTCTCCAAGCAGGAGAGGCTTGGAGAAATGGAGGCTAATTCTTCCAAATGGGGTGTGAGTGACGTTGACCGAGTGTCTGTTTTCTGCGGTAAGCAGATGTGTTTAGGTATTATGCCTATCAGGTCATACGTATTCAACAAGAATCTCCCAAACAGGAGCAGATGGGCTTCTGAGTCTTTCTAACGGCTCTACTCTATAGCTGCTGCACACAGCAATTTCACTGCCTACAGTCAATAGAGAAATGCCTTAATAATGCATTCAGCCAGATTAATGAAAGGTTGAATGGAGAATAATGACAATGGCTCCATAAGGGGATTATTGTTATTATTATTTTCAAGCATTATGTAGGCCTATGTCAGCGCTTCAACTGTGTCAGAAAAGAAATGTTACATAATACTGCTATGATATACAGTAGTATTACTGTATTACATAATACTCTGCTTATAGCATTACTGCTTAATTCACCAGATGCTCCCTGGCGTATTCGGCATCAGGTGATGTATTTTTTAAATTAAAATAAAAAAACTGTTGTTATTCCCTCTGTTCAGGCTTCATATCTAGGGATACGATTTTCACCATGATCCTTTCCTGCCTTTCCTTTCCTCCTACAGTAGGTATCACTCACTGGATCGGTTCGTAGCCGAGTGTGTGAAGCAGCTGGGATGATGAAGATCAGCACCTCTAAATCTGAGGCCATGGTTCTCAGCAGGAAACTGGTGGATTGTCTCCTCCAGGTAGGGAATGAGTCCTTACCCCAAGTGAAGGAGTTCAAGTATCTCAGGGTCTTGATCTCGAGTGAGGGGACAATGGGGCAGGAGAACGGCTGGCTAATATGGCCGGAGAAAGGGAAGGAGGTCCCCTGCTGGAACTGCTACCTCCGCCACCCAATCCCGTATAAGCAGTTGAAGATGGATGGATGTATTATTTTTTTCCAGTAGGCTACACGAGATAATGAAATATAAATAAACATTATTTAATCATCTCTCTTTTTCCATCTTTGGAATGAAAGCCGATAGACATCCCATTCCATTTCTCTGTAATTTCAAGGTCCCATCTTGTGTAAAACAAGATTTCTTTGCTTATAAAAGACTTTTGGCGTGCTATATGGAAGTCTCAAAACACATGGGGCTGTATCGTTGCAAAGGCGGTAATTTTGCGTTAGCGCCCGAGGTGTGCAAACGATAGCGATAGGGCCCATGGTCCCCAGATAAAGCCACATCAGCCATGTAAGCCAGCCTTTCTCTTAATTTAAATGGAAGCTTTGAAATTAGAATTCTAATATTTGAGGCCAAATCCAGCTCTTCCATATTCCATCTCCTCCATTACATTACGGCATCCAACAAGAAATAAGGAAAAAGCTTGTAGGGCCTTGGAATCTTCTGCTTTAATACTAGGCCAGCCCAGGGCATTCTCCATGAATGCAGAGGAGATCAGATACTCATTGCCAAAGTTTTCTTGCCAAAGTTGTGCAGAGGAGATCAGATACTCAGATACTCAGAGGAGATCAGATACTCAGAGGAGATCAGAATGCAGAGGAGATCAGATACTCATTGCCAAAGTTGGCAAATTTTCCTCAATTTTTGGCTCATACAATTATTATTATTATTATTATTATTATTATTATTATTATTATTATTATTATTATTATTATTACAGCACTGCCTCACCAACTGAATGTGGAAGACCAAACCTTGTTGTCTGTAGCATTATAGCTGTGTTGAATGGAAAAGTTCACAGAAAACAATCAACTGCACCAAAGATGGACCTATCCCAACAGATCATCTTATCTTATCAAAACATAGTTAATGAGGGAAGTCCCACAGAGGCTGGATTTGAGGGCGATGTTTGCAACAGAATTCATAACGTTGTTTTAAAGACCCATGAGAGTTAAAAATAGCACGATATGGGACCTTTATTATATGATATATGAAACCTGAACCATCAATACCAAGAAACAAAGAAATTAGTCAAATAAGCTAAATAAGTTTCCACATACTGGAATTAAATGTCATATCCATTCTGCACATGGGCACCTTTATCCCCAAGAGGCTGAGATAGACGAGCTTTGTCTGTAATTCTGTTTTCTATCCAGAGCTTATAATCAATCACTTTTATAGACAGACCATTCTGTACAGCACCCAGATCTATTCAACCTCGTCTCTCTGTGCCTCTGTCTCTGTCTCTCTCTGTCTCTCTCTTCTCTCTCTCTCAGCCCAATTCTACATTGCTCAGTGGTGTAAGGATAACATCATGATTATTTCAGGAGTCATGAGATCCGCAACGATAATCAGCATTATGTGATGGCGGTGGTGGACCAGGGCCGGATCTACCATATAGGCAACCTGGGCAGGTGCCCAGTAAAAAGCCTTTATTTGGATGACTATTTCATTATGAAAGGTTTAAAAACATAGCTAGTGCATGTTAAAAGAGCTGGGACATGACCCACGCATAGCGGCACAAACAGCCTTCTTCAGGGTATGAAGAAGACTTTCTTTTTTTAACCTTAATGGGCGAGTATGTTGTGAAGCTGCAGGGATCTATGGGCCTGATGTTAAGGCAGAGAGAAGAGCTCATGTGGAAAAACCATCTGACAGGGCCTTAGATAACCTCTTGGCTCTGAAATATTAATGGAATTCACACTGACGAACACACGTGGTGGGTTAACCAGTCTGGAGCGAGAGACAGAACACACATGGTGGGTTAACCACTCTGGAGTGAGAGACAGAACAAGCGCAAACCTTTTAGACGGTGGTACTTTTTTCCACTCGCCCCAGCTGACACGGGAATGTCTTTTGAAGTAAGGGGGTGCTGCAAGGGAGGGACTGCCGCCAGCAAAAATAAATTGCCGTTTGAAGGCAGATTTAGAGGAATAACGCATTTTAAATTAATACTAGGATTAGAATGTTGTGATGTCATTATTCAGTCTTAACCATCAATATTTGTTCCTTTTCTCACTCACTTCCATGTCACCACCTGCTGCAACATCATGCTTGCTTGCTCTCTCTCTCTCGCTTGCTCTCTCTCGCTCTCTATGCTCTGAATACACCAGTTAACATGGGAGAACTATCATCAGTAACAAATCATACACTTGGATACAGTATCATATACACATGGTGTATCTTCCTCGCATAATATGAAATCATTGCCACAAGATAGAAATGTGTTTGCAACACTTTATGATTTCACTTTAGTTGTCTTTTTTACTACACAGAGAGGTGTGCATTGTATGTGTACAACGGAGTTTTAGGGCCATACATGATGAAAAATAAAAATTACAGGAGGATTTTTTTTTATTTTTTTTTATCATTTTGAGAAAATAAAGTCTTGTGAATAAAGTCGAAATTTCGTGAATAAAGTCGAAATTTCGTGAATAAAGTCGAAATTTAAGCACCAGACAGAAGAAGAAAAAATACGAGGAGCAATTTTTTTTTTCAAGAATGAAGTCGAAATGTTGAGATTAAAGTCGAAATTTTGTGAATAAAGTAAAAATTTGGTGAATAAAGTCGAAATGTTGAGATTAAAGTTGAAATTTCGTGAAGTCGAAATTTCGTGAATAAAGTCGAAATTTTGTGAATAAAGTCTAAATTTAAGCACCAGAGAGAAGAGAAAAAAAATCAGAGCAATTTTTTTTTTCAAGAATAAAGTCGAAATGTTGAGATTAAAGTCGAAATTTTGTGAATAAAGTCAAAATTTGGTGAATAGACAAGTTTCCTGGGCACTTCCGGTTTGCTTCCGGACTCGGCCGCGATCGTGTCTGTTGCTTCCGGTGTTTGTGAATACGGAGAAGCGTAAGGTACTACCGTAGTAGCCATAGCGACCGCCGAAAAAATGCAAACTTGGGATCATTCTGCGAGTCTCCTATCTAATGAAAGAGTGTCTATCCCACACCCGTTGACCGTGGACACATGGGAAGATAATATGTGTAAATGGCCGAACGTAACTACAGGCAGGATTATAGCGTATTTTGAGGAATCAATGGCGGTGGACGGCAACACGATGAACTATCTCAAAAGCTCCGAAGCGTCAGCCAGACTAACGTTAGGCTACAGTCCTCTCCTCTGTCACAGTCAGTCAGACTAACATTAGGTTACAGTCCTCTCCTCTGTCACAGTCAGTCAGACTAATGTTAGGTTACAGTGACAGTACTCTCCTCTCTCACAGTCAAACTAACGTTAGGTTACAGTCCTCTCCTCTCTCACAGTCAGTCAGACTAACGTTATGTTACTGTCCTCTCCTCTGTCACAGTCAGTCAGACTAACGTTAGGTTACAGTGACAGTACTCTCCTCTCTCACAGTCAGACTAACGTTAGATTACAGTCCTCTCCTCTCTCACAGTCAGTCAGACTAACGTTAGGTTACTGTCCTCTCCTCTGTCACAGTCAGCCAGACTAACGTTAGGTGTCTCTCCATTCAAAAACAACCCAGTTTGCCTTGATCACTGCAAAACATGACATGCCGTGTGTAGCCTCCACACAATAGGGCTACACACGGTAAATGATGGTAAATACGCAGCACAATACCCGCCGTGGTAAACAAAAGAAGACTGGGATATTAACTTTAAGGTGACTCACTTCTAGACTTGAATGAAATTGTATTCACCTACTATCTGCTCCGTGGATTACCATTTTACAATTTCGGAGACGAAATTGTAACATAGCAACGTTGGTCCACAAACGTTGCTATTTTAAAAAAAATTGGGAGATCGGGTTGGGATTATAACGTTAGTTTGCCGAGTCGCACCTGGTAATCCAGAAATGGCGTTATGGTACCTTTGTCTACTTGTAGATCATCAAGAAACTTTAAATTAATAACGTTAGATGTGTTTAACAGAGCTGTATATCGGGTCTAGCAGCTGATCAGCAGCTCAGACAGCCTCAAACACGAGGTGATTGTCAGCTCTATAATTCGCAAAATAGCAATGGATGGAAACGCGCAGTGTTTTGTGACAGCCACACACTGCACAATGTGTTCCAGAATAACCCATTGTTAATAACGTCTGCTAACGTTAGTGTAGCTGATGTTATCGATCGTTGTAAAAAAGTTTGGATATTTCGGCTGCTGCCTTCTGATGTGCTCGCTGCTGTGGACGCAATGTGGAGTTAAACGGAAGCCGGGGACACGAAAGGCTGCTATGGCGCCGCCCTAGGAACGGCCCAGGAAACTTGTCTATAAAGTCGAAATGTTGAGATTAAAGTCGAAATTTCGTGAATAAAGTCGAAATTTCGTGAATAAAGTCGAAATTTAAGCACCAGACAGAAGAGGGGAAAAAATCCGAGGAGCTTTTTTTTTTTTTTCAAGAATAAAGTCGAAATGTTGAGATTAACTCATTGAGTGCCAGCCACTTTTGGAGAACAGACGCTCCCAGTGCCAGAGTTTCAGAGCGTTTTCAGTGATTTCTCGAGGCCCACAGAATATTGTGTGATATTACTATGTAAACACCGAACATGCACAAAGAACGAGGAGACTCTCTTCTATCATCTGCAAAAAAAAGTTTATTGATCCCATTTTCCGTTCTTTAGTTATGAGCCGGAGAAGATAGGCTGTTTTGAGCAAAAAGACACTTTTCAAATTAGAAGCTGAGTTATTCCGCCTTTTGTGAAATGCAGCATTTCAAGCACATTCTGAGTCTGAAGATAATATTTTCTGATGTAGTGACGTGGTGTAGTTGTGTGGTGCATGCGTGCCCCACCCCCCTCTCCCCCCCTCAGCTGCAAACTCCTCCCCACACGCACCCAGTCTATTTTCGGAGCCCTCCGGTTTTTTGCGCCGGCTCCCAGCGCGACAAGGAAATGGCAAACCGGACTGCATGGAAAGGTTTGGCCCTTCGGCGTCGGGTGCTGCCTTTCTGGCGGCTAATCGTGTGAAGAAACTATGCAGACAGACAGACAGAGGCAGAGGAGCTCAGTTGTGTGCGTGGATTGACTGCTGTTGGCAGCCAACATCAGCTGCAGCCAAGCTGCAGTCAGAGCCATCTATATGGCTCTGGCTGCAGCATGAGCGGTTTCTCTTTGATCACGGGGGTTTTTCCTGCAGTTTTCCGGACCTTCCTCTAATCTGGAGAGCACTGTCGCCACCTAATGGGTCTGTAAAATAGGTTATACACCTCCAAAAGCTACAATATTTGTACATGAGATCCAGGAGGCTTTGATCCACGTCCCACCATCAAAAAACGCATTTGACGTCGATCGACGTCCGTGGCACTCTACGTCACTATTTACTTTGACGTCGATCGACGTCCGTGGCACTCAATGAATTAAATTTCGACTTTATTCACAAAATTTCGACTTTATTCACGAAATTTCGACTTTTTTCTCTTCTTTAGGGCCATGCATGATGAAAAATAAAAATTACAGGAGGATTTTTTTTTTTAGTTTCGAAAAAAAAATCATTTTGAGAAAAAAGTCGAAATTTTGTGAATAAAGTCGAAATTTCGTGATTAAAGTCGAAATTTCGACTTTAAGCACCAGACAAGAAAAAAAAATCAGAGGAGCAATTTTTTTTTTCAAGAGTAAAGTCGAAATGTTGAGAAAAAAGTCGAAATTTTGTGAATAAAGTCGTAATTTCGTGAATAAAGTCGTAATTTTGTGAATAAAGTCGAAATTTCGTGAATAAAGTCGAAATTTTGTGAATAAAGTCGAAATTTAAGCACCAGACAGAAGGGGGAAAAAAATCCGAGGAGCTTTTTTTTTTTTTTCAAGAATAAAGTCGAAATGTTGAGATTAAAGTCGAAATTTCGACTTTAATCACGAAATTTCGACTTTATTCACGAAATTTAGACTTTTTTCTCAAAATGATTTTTTTTTTAACTCATTGAGTGCCAGCCACTTTTGGAGAATGGACGCTCCCAGTGCCAGAGTTTCAGAGCATTTTCAGTGATTTCTCGAGGCCCACAGAATATTGTGTGATATTACTATGTAAACACCGAACACGCACAAAGAACGATGAGACTCTCTTCTATCATCTGCAAAAAAAAGTTTATTGATACCATTTTCCGTTCTTTAGTTATGAGCCGGAGAAGATAGGCTGTTTTGAGCAAAAAGACACGTTTCAAATTAGAAGCTGAGATATTCCGCCTTTTGTGAAATGCAGCATTTCAAGCACATTCTGAGTCTGAAGCTAATATTTTCTGATGTAGTGACGTGGTGTAGTTGTGTGGTGCCTGCGTGCCCCACCCCCCTCTCCCCCCCTCAGCTGCAAACTCCTCCCCACACTAACACACAGCCTAACACGCACCCAGTCTATTTTCGGAGCGCTCCGTTTTGGGCGCCGGGCGGCTCCCAGCGCGACACGGAAATGCCAAACCGGACTGCAGGGAAAGGTTTGGCCCTTCGGCGTCGGGTGCTGCCTTTCTGGCAGCTAATCGTGTGGAGAAACTATATGCAGACAGACAGACAGAGGCAGAGGAGCTCAGTTGTGGGCGCGGATTGACTGCTGTTCGCAGCCAACGTCAGCTGCAGACAGCAGCTGACGTTTACAGGAGATGGATCTGGCTTTGATCCATGTCCCACCGTCAAAAAACGCAATTGACGACAATCGTCGTCATTGGCACTCTACGTCACTAAAGCAATTGACGACGATTGTCGTCATTGGCACTCAATGAGTTAACTAAAAAAAAATCCTCCTGTAATTTTTATTTTTCATCATGCATGGCCCTAAAACTCCGTCGTAGTATGTGTGTGTATGTTATGCAGTCACAATATCTTCACAGGTACACACACACACACACACACACACACGTCTGCTAATATTTGGAGTGTGTGTTATGCAGTCACAATATCTTCTCTGAACACACATATTAGAAGTGCTCATCCTTTGGACTTGGGGTGCTCTCTGTGTCCAACCTGGAGTAGGCATGGGAACATTCTCTCAGGCTGCATGCTAATGGCACATTAAAACGCCATGGCTAATCGATGCTAATTGACACATCTAATTACTCCCGTTAGATAAACAAGCTTCTCATTAAGGGGGCAATTAGACAGATAATGAAACCCTTGTTTTTGGATGACTTCTCAATGTCATAAATGATACAAGGGAAGGAACAGATCTAGATGTAATCCTCCGAGAACGGGGACATCTCTGTACAAAGTAACCTGAATCTGCCAGATGGGGGCGGTATTGTTTTCACAGCAATACACGCACCTCCATCTGAGCATGGGCCCAGGATTGGACATAAGTCGACAACACTGACACTACGCGCCAAAACTTGTTTGTTGCTGTGCTGCTGTCCTACCCAGACTACAGGTATTAAACCTTTGAAAGGACTTTTTTGTGTGCTGGCCTTTTCTGCTGTGACTTGATATTATAGCCTATGTGCCTTGCACCGAAGTTATTTATACATTTTTTGGAGTGTGCTCGCTGTTCACTTTTTTCACTTGGACAGAAGTCGGCCCAGGCCTGGGCCAAACCAATCAGCGGCAGCTATACGGGCGGGCTTTGTGCTGGTGTGTAACGCCATCGACAAGCGCCCGCCTGCAGCCTGTTTATTGCATTCAGCTACTGCTAAGTTAGCATTAGCTGATGCTAGTTAATGCTGATAGTTTTAGCTCTACAAATGTTAATTTGGCACTTTATATACTTCATAAAATTTGTAGTAGACAAATAACAATGTAGATTCCCGTTATGAGGTCAGTTTATCTAAATAACGCTAATTTAGATTTTCAATTTTAGAGGACAGGGGAGAGCATACAGCTGCCTCTCGGGCTATATTATATAACGTGACGTTACAGATCACCACATTTCAACAATCGTTTTTGGAGATTTGAAGGTGCTTGGACGTTTGTTTTGCTCTTCTGTCTTATTGAAGAGACATTGGTGCATTTAACATCGATACACCCTTGTCTTGTATGGAGAGGTTATGCGCCATGCTCTCTAAATCTGGTAATTTAATGTGTCACTGATTATTGATAAACATAATTTAACGACAGAACATAGCTGTTGCACCTATTGTTAGGGTCTTGTGGTAAATTCGGCATATACCGGTAGATAATCCACCACGCAGCACTTAAATACACAATAAAAGTTACAACTTTTCCACTGATACACCACTGTGTACTTCTGATAGGGGGGAACAAACATCTGGGAGCCGAGACTAAGAATAAATAAACAAGGAACCATTCTTAAAGTTTGAAATTATATCGAAATACATGCTGCATGGTGTATGTGCCGAATTGTTACAGATATCACATTTCAATAAATATAAACTTGAAGCTTTCAGATTTGAAGGCTGTAGCAGGGTGTGTTTCCTCTTCTCTGTGCCTACCTGAACATCCTCTGGGCTCCAGTCAGTTCCCTTTCACGTTCACCCGACATCAAGATCTGTATATGAATTTATAACATCTTATCATTTTATCCAACCGTGCCTCTGACCAGACGACGAAGAATGAGCGATCGTCTGCGATACATGATTCAGATTTAACGTTACAGTATTTAGTTACCCCAGAAGTAGCAGATTATCTAACAACACCACCACTACGGTGTTCCAGGGATTATTCTGCCTCCAGCTGTGCTCTGCCCACAAAAACGTCATCATGTTAACTAACACGGTGTGTAGGAAAGCTATACATATGTTTTGAGCCTGTAAAAGGTATGATTATATTGTTATGGCGCAGCTTCAAATGTGTTTTGTGATGACTGGCGAGCCTGCTGCAGCTTCCAGCGGCATTGAGGCCCTGTCTACTTCGAGCGCTGTCCAAGGTGCTGAAGGCAGACGGCGGTCCAGGCACACAGTTGGTTTACTGTCAGCCAGTGATTGAAGATGTGAAGCAGGTGGTATCTTGCAATCAGCATGTTGTGCACCTGCATCGGCCCTACTTAACAGCTCTCTTCACCGATGGCTGATGCTGAAACTTGGACACACTGACATCGTCTCCTGCTACGGACCTGCCCTGTTTGTCTGCCTCTGCCCGCACTCATCTGCCTGTCTTGTGAGTTGACATTACAAGGAAACTGGATGCGCCCTGCTTTAGTTTGGATCCTGTTCTCATTGGCATTATAACCTAACCTGCTCTTCTTTGTTGGAGTTTGGAAATGAACTGTTTTAGTTAAGCCCATTCCTGGAACATTCCTTAGTATTATAATTGGAACCTTTCTGTTGGAACTGGAAGAGACATTACCGTATTCCCTGTTTATTCCCTGGGAGTTGAACTAGGGTTGCCATGGTGTTGACATTTTCCCACAATAAACACGTGACAACACCGGTGTTACCGGTGACACCGTAAAAGGTAAAAAAAAAAAGAGCTCCTCAGCTGTCCTCACAGTCTAGTGAGTCAGCCCCTCCCTGCTGCTGTAACGTTAGCCTGGGACGCTCACAATCACAACACTGGCTGGCTGCCTCACATTCACAATACTCATGGCTAAGCGATTCTAGGCTTTCCAAACAGGGGTTGCACCACCAAGAAGGTAATAGGACTCCGACTGGGGGATATCTATCTAGGCCCTGGGGGGGCTGTGCTCCCCCAAGACAAAGACATTTTGTATATTTTAAAGTAAAATGCATTAATCTGGTGCACTCTGAGAGCAAAATGAAGAGGCTAGTAGATATGATCTAACGTGTCGCAGAACATCAATTTTGGTTTATTTGGTAAAAGTGGAACTGTATTCCTTCTGGTGTTCTTCATTGTTCATGATTTTGTGGAAAGTATTCACTAAAGAGTCTATAGCAGGGATGTCAGAGATACGGCCCGCGGGCCGGATCCGGCCCGCGGATTTGATCCAGAGTGACAGAGCAGTATGTGGTTTGATCCAAAGTGACAGAGCAGTATGTGGTTTGATCCAGAGTGACAGAGCAGTATGTGATTTGATCCAGAGTGACAGAGCAGTATGTGATTTGATCCAGAGTGACAGAGCAGTATGTGGTTTGATCCAGAGTGACAGAGCAGTATGTGATTTGATCCAGAGTGACAGAGCAGTATGTGGTTTGATCCAAAGTGACAGAGCAGTATGTGGTTTGATCCAGAGTGACAGAGCAGTATGTGATTTGATCCAGAGTGACAGAGCAGTATGTGATTTGATCCATTCGTGGGCCTAACTTAACGAAACGTCGGTGAAGGAAGGTGCCCACTTGAAAACCCCAATGACATGCTTCATACTGCTGTTGGCTAGGGTAGGTAACTGGTGATTTGTGTCTTGTTTATTAGTTTGTTAGCTTGTTTTATTCTGGATTGGGCTTCTAAATGTGTTTTTCCTCGGATTTTGGCACAAGGGATAGTAACATCTTGTCCTGTGTATTAATTAATACTAAAGCTAGCTTAGGCTAGTGACTGTTGTGAATAGTGCAGCTGACAACTAGGGAAAGACCTAGTGACAGCATGGAAAGACAGCTGACAGGAGGGATTAGACCCCATCGGGGCTGCAATGGGTTAGCTGCTCATTGTGGCAGTAGCCAAGGCCAATAGGCCATTGGTTACACCCAAACTTGCTACGAAACAGAATTATGAAAAAACACCCCTAGAGTCTGCGAGAGCGGGGGCGGAAGATGACTCACCTATGGTTGACACGGTTATTGACTCTGGAACGGACTTGACTATGAGTAGGGAAAACATGTCAGTGGAAGCCACTAGTTCAGATGTAGATGGAAAGAAGCGTCAGGTTTGCTTGTGTGGCTGGCAGAAGGTAACAACTTTGAGGGGCCTTAGAATCCATCAAGGCAGGAAGAGGTGCTTGGTAGAGGGAACACAGGGACCCCGCATTGATAATTATTTCTTAAGAAGTTTATCAAGTCAGTCGGGTGAAGTCCAGCGACAGGAAGTAACCCACAGCTCGCAGGACATCAGCACCCCTGATGTTGAGGCAGGTCCTAGCACCGAGGAAAGCAGAGAGGCCAGCCAGCCAAAAAGGGAGAAGATTAGCGGTCAGAAGCCTAGAGTTAAGTGGCCAGGTGCAGCGGAAAGTAGGAAGTGGGAAGATATCAATAGTGATTTGGTTAGGATGTTAGAGAAGCTTAAAGGAACTGCTGAGAGTAAGTTGGAGAAAATGGGAGATTGTATTTATGATTATGGTAAGGAAAGGTTTGGCGTCTTTGAGAAAAGGAAGAAACTAGAGGGTGAGGTAGTTAAATCTAGGCGCCAACAAGAGATAGATAGACTTATCCAGGAGAGAAGACAGCTTAAGAGGCAGTGGAGGAAAGCTACAGAGGTTGAGAAGGAAGGCATTGATTGCTTGCAGTCAGATGTGAGGGATCGGTTGGCAGTTTTAAGAAGAGCAGAGAGCATTAGGAAAAATAGGAAAAAGAAAGAGAGAGCTAGAATAGCATTCTATAAGGATCCATTTAGATTTGTGAAGTCATTGTTTAGTAAGGAAAAGAATGGTAGCCTTATGGTACCTAAGCAGAAGCTTGAGGAATATTTGGAGGAGGTTCACAAAGATAGGGAAAGGTTTAGAGAGATGACAGTCCCAGCTGATATTCCACCTATTGGTGAAATAGAGAGCCAGTGTGATGATAGCCCACCAAGGTGGAAAGAAGTTCAAGAAGTAGTGAGACGTGCAAGGGCCTCTTCAGCCCCGGGTCCTAATGGAGTCCCCTACCGGCTGTATAAGAGTGCTCCAGATGTGTTGCAGTTTCTATGGAAGCTGATGAAGGTAGTCTGGAAGAAGCAGGTTATTCCTAAGGCGTGGCGTAGAGCAGGGGGAATCTTCATTCCTAAAGAAAGGGACTCGTTAGAGATAAGTCAGTTTAGACCTATCAGTCTACTTAATGTTGAAGGGAAGGTTTTCTTTAGTGTTGTGGCACAGAGGCTGTCTAGTTATCTAGAAAAGAATAGGCTAATAGATACTTCGGTGCAAAAGGCTGGAATTCCCGGCTTCTCCGGGTGCTTAGAGCACACCAGCATGATCTGGCACCAAATCCAGTCAGCTAGGCGTGAGAAGAGAGACCTGCATGTAGTATTCTTGGACCTGGCTAATGCTTTCGGGTCAGTGCCGCATAGTCTGTTATGGGAGGCCTTTGATTTCTTTAGAGTGCCAGGTAGTATAAAGAGCTTAGTTAAAGCCTACTTCTTAGATATTCAACTCTGCTTTACCACAGCAGAGTACACTACAGCTTGGCAGCAGCTGGAGATAGGCATTATGGCAGGGTGTACAATTTCCCCATTAGCTTTTACCATGGCAATGGAGATCATTATTAGGGCTTCAAAATGGGTAGTGGGTGGAGAAAGGCTGCAGGGAGGGCTGCGGCTCCCTCCAATTAGGGCATACATGGATGACATGACGACTATGACGTCAACCGCTCCATGTACTAGCAGATTGTTGGATAAGTTAAATAGTAATCTGCAGTGGGCTAGAATGAAAGTGAAGCCAAGTAAGTCAAGGAGTATTTCAATCATTAAAGGGAGGGTAGTAGGTAAGAAGTTTGTTATAAATGATGAGGTGGTGCCTACAGTGTTAGAGAAACCAGTCAAGAGTTTGGGAAGATGGTATGATGCAAGTCTCAGTGATAAGGGACAGTTTGAGGAGGTGAGGCAGGAAATGATTCAAGGTATTTCAAGTATAGACAAGTCAGGGCTCCCAGGAAAGTTAAAGTTGTGGTGTTTGCAGTTTGGATTGTTGCCTCGGTTGATGTGGCCACTGACAGTGTATGAGGTTCCCCTTTCAAAGGTAGAAAAGCTAGAAAGGATGATTAACTCATTCATTAGAAAATGGCTCGGAGTCCCACGCTGCCTAAGCAGTGTAGCCTTATATGGGAAAGGCATATTGGAATTGCCATTATCTAGCCTGACAGAGGAGTTCAAGTGTGCTAAGGTTAGACTGGAAATGACTCTGACTCAGTCAAAGGATCCAGTGGTTAGGAGTGTAGCGCCCACAGTTAAAACAGGGAGGAAGTGGAACCCAAAGGAGGCAGTACAGCAAGCACAGTCAGCTCTTAGACACAGGGATATCATAGGTCAGGTGCAGCATGGGCGTGGAGGCTTAGGGTTGTGCATAGGGAAACCTGTGTGGAACAAGGCATCAGTAATAGAAAAGAGGAAGATGGTAGTTGAAGAAGTACATAGGCAAGAGGAGGCAGTAAGATGTACTAAGGCAGTGTCGCAGGTAAAGCAAGGACAGTGGGTGAACTGGGAGAGTGTAGAGAAGAGAAAGTTGAAGTGGAGAGAGTTGTGGAGCATGGAGGCCAGCAGAATTAGATTTATTCTAGGGGCTACTTATGATGTGCTGCCATCTCCCCAGAACTTAAATCAGTGGTTGGGCGAGGATGGTGCCTGCCCGTTGTGTTCTAGTGTATGTACATTGAGGCATATACTGTCAGGGTGTAAGGTCAGTCTCTCCCAGGGGCGATACACCTGGCGTCACAACCAGGTGTTGAAATGTTTGGCAGCTGCAGTTGAGGAAAAGCGGCTAGAAGTAAATTCTCTAGTTGCTAGCAAAGAGACTAGACAGATCAAATTTGTACGTGAGGGAGAAAAGATTAGACCAATTAAGGTCAGGCACAAGTTAGGGCAGCTAAGTGTAGGTGGAGCCTGGGAAATGAGGGTTGACTTGAATGAACAGCTAGTCATCCCAGCATATATAGTTAGCACCCGGCTACGTCCGGACTTGTTACTGTGGTCTGAGGTAGAGAAGAGAGTTTATTTTATCGAACTCACAGTCCCGTGGGAAGATCGAGTTGAGGAGGCTTATGAGCGCAAGAAAGCTAGGTATGCTGAAATGGCAGCAGAGGCAGAGCAGCGAGGTTGGAGGGCTCGAGTGCGGCCTGTAGAGGTGGGCTGCCGTGGTTTTGTGGCAAAGTCCGTTATTGCCTTACTAACTGAGTTGGGCATTCGGGGACGGAGCCTGAAACTTGCGGTTAGCAACATGTCTCAGGCAGCAGAACGAGCAAGTGAATGGCTGTGGATAAGGAGGAAACATGCTAGCTGGGGAGCTCGCTAAGGTCAGATTGATTGTTTGTTGTTGGTCATGATTAACGGTCCGCATCAACAGGGCTGAATCATTGACAGTAGTGGTGTAGTTAGGGATTGTTTGTTGTTGGTCATGATTAACGGTCCGCATCAACAGGGCTGAATCATTGACGGTGGTGGTGTAGTTAGGGATTGTTTGTTGGTCATGATTAACGGTCCGCATCAACAGGGCTGAATCATTGACAGTGGTGGTGTAGTTAGGGATTGTTTGTTGTTGGTCATGATTAACGGTCCGCATCAACAGGGCTGAATCATTGACAGTGGTGGTGTAGTCAGGAATGTCATACCGAACCGACCTGGATAGCTAGGCTTAGATAGTGAGGTAATATGCAGTTGTGCGGTGGTAGCATGGAGGGGGGTGTTTCCAGGACGCTGGATTACACCGTTAAGCCTTCTTGAGGTGTCGTGGGCCTAACTTAACGAAACGTCGGTGAAGGAAGGTGCCCACTTGAAAACCCCAATGACATGCTTCATACTGCTGTTGGCTAGGGTAGGTAACTGGTGATTTGTGTCTTGTTTATTAGTTTGTTAGCTTGTTTTATTCTGGATTGGGCTTCTAAATGTGTTTTTCCTCGGATTTTGGCACAAGGGATAGTAACATCTTGTCCTGTGTATTAATTAATACAGAGTGACAGAGCAGTATGTGATTTGATCCAGAGTGACAGAGCAGTATGTGGTTTGATCCAGAGTGACAGAGCAGTATGTGGTTTGATCCAGAGTGACAGAGCAGTATGTGGTTTGATCCAAAGTGACAGAGCAGTATGTGGTTTGATCCAAAGCGACAGAGCAGTATGTGTTTGATCCAGAGCGACAGAGCAGTATGTGGTTTGATCTAGAGTGACAGAGCAGTATGTGGTTTGATCCAGAGTGACAGAGCAGTATGTGGTTTGATCCAGAGTGACAGAGCAGTATGTGGTTTGATCCAGAGTGACAGAGCAGTATGTGGTTTGATCCAGAGTGACAGAGCAGTATGTGGTTTGATCCAAAGTGACAGAGCAGTATGTGGTTTGATCCAAAGTGACAGAGCAGTATGTGGTTTGATCCAAAGCGACAGAGCAGTATGTGGTTTGATCCAAAGTGACAGAGCAGTATGTGGTTTGATCCAAAGCGACAGAGCAGTATGTGGTTTGATCCAGAGCGACAGAGCAGTATGTGGTTTGATCTAGAGTGACAGAGCAGTATGTGGTTTGATCCAGAGTGACAGAGCAGTATGTGGTTTGATCCAGAGTGACAGAGCAGTATGTGGTTTGATCCAGAGTGACAGAGCAGTATGTGGTTTGATCCAGAGTGACAGAGCAGTATGTGGTTTGATCCAAAGTGACAGAGCAGTATGTGGTTTGATCCAAAGTGACAGAGCAGTATGTGGTTTGATCCAAAGCGACAGAGCAGTATGTGGTTTGATCCAAAGTGACAGAGCAGTATGTGGTTTGATCCAAAGCGACAGAGCAGTATGTGGTTTGATCCAGAGCGACAGAGCAGTATGTGGTTTGATCCAAAGTGACAGAGCAGTATGTGGTTTGATCCAAAGTGACAGAGCAGTATGTGGTTTGATCTAGAGTGACAGAGCAGTATGTGGTTTGATCCAGAGCGACAGAGCAGTATGTGGTTTGATCCAGAGTGACAGAGCAGTATGTGGTTTGATCTAGAGTGACAGAGCAGTATGTGGTTTGATCCAGAGCGACAGAGCAGTATGTGGTTTGATCCAAAGTGACAGAGCAGTATGTGGTTTGATCCAGAGTGACAGAGCAGTATGTGGTTTGATCCAAAGTGACAGAGCAGTATGTGGTTTGATCCAAAGTGACAGAGCAGTATGTGGTTTGATCCAAAGTGACAGAGCAGTATGTGGTTTGATCCAAAGTGACAGAGCAGTATGTGGTTTGATCCAAAGTGACAGACAGAGCAGTATGTGGTTTGATCCAAAGTGACAGAGCAGTATGTGATTTGATCCAAAGTGACAGAGCAGTATGTGGTTTGATCCAGAGTGACAGACAGAGCAGTATGTGGTTTGATCCAGAGTGACAGAGCAGTATGTGATTTGATCCAAAGTGACAGAGCAGTATGTGGTTTGATCCAGAGTGACAGAGCAGTATGTGGTTTGATCCAGAGTGACAGAACAGCATGTGGTTTGATCCAGAGTGACAGAGCAGTATGTGGTTTGATCCAGAGCGACAGAGCAGTATGTGGTTTGATCCAAAGTGACAGAGCAGTATGTGGTTTGATCCAGAGTGACAGAGCAGTATGTGGTTTGATCCAGAGTGACAGAGCAGTATGTGGTTTGATCCAGAGTGACAGAGCAGCATGTGGTTTGATCCAGAGTGACAGAGCAGTATGTGATTTGATCCAGAGTGACAGAGCAGTATGTGGTTTGATCCAAAGTGACAGAGCAGTATGTGGTTTGATCCAGAGCGACAGAGCAGTATGTGGTTTGATCCAGAGTGACAGAGCAGTATGTGATTTGATCCAGAGTGACAGAGCAGTATGTGATTTGATCCAGACTGACAGAGCAGTATGTGGTTTGATCCAAAGTGACAGAGCAGTATGTGGTTTGATCCAGACTGACAGAGCAGTATGTGGTTTGATCCAGACTGACAGAGCAGTATGTGGTTTGATCCAGAGTGACAGAGCAGTATGTGATTTGATCCAGAGTGACAGAGCAGTATGTGATTTGATCCAGACTGACAGAGCAGTATGTGGTTTGATCCAAAGTGACAGAGCAGTATGTGGTTTGATCCAGACTGACAGAGCAGTATGTGGTTTGATCCAAAGTGACAGAGCAGTATGTGGTTTGATCCAAAGTGACAGAGCAGTATGTGGTTTGATCCAAAGTGACAGAGCAGTATGTGGTTTGATCCAGAGTGACAGAGCAGTATGTGGTTTGATCCAGAGTGACAGAGCAGTATGTGGTTTGATCCAAAGTGACAGAGCAGTATGTGGTTTGATCCAGAGTGACAGAGCAGTATGTGGTTTGATCCAGAGTGACAGAGCAGTATGTGATTTGATCCAAAGTGACAGAGCAGTATGTGGTTTGATCCAGAGTGACAGAGCAGTATGTGGTTTGATCCAGAGTGACAGAGCAGTATGTGGTTTGATCCAAAGTGACAGAGCAGTATGTGGTTTGATCCAAAGCGACAGAGCAGTATGTGGTTTGATCCAGAGTGACAGAGCAGTATGTGGTTTGATCCAAAGTGACAGAGCAGTATGTGGTTTGATCCAGAGTGACAGAGCAGTATGTGGTTTGATCCAAAGCGACAGAGCAGTATGTGGTTTGATCCAAAGTGACAGAGCAGTATGTGGTTTGATCCAGAGTGACAGAGCAGTATGTGGTTTGATCCAGAGTGACAGAACAGCATGTGGTTTGATCCAGAGTGACAGAGCAGTATGTGGTTTGATCCAGAGCGACAGAGCAGTATGTGGTTTGATCCAAAGCGACAGAGCAGTATGTGATTTGATCCAGAGTGACAGAACAGTATGTGGTTTGATCCAGAGTGACAGAGCAGTATGTGGTTTGATCCAGAGTGACAGAGCAGTATGTGATTTGATCCAGAGTGACAGAGCAGCATGTGGTTTGATCCAGAGTGACAGAGCAGCATGTGGTTTGATCCAGAGCGACAGAGCAGTATGTGATTTGATCCAGAGTGACAGAGCAGTATGTGATTTGATCCAGAGTGACAGAGCAGTATGTGGTTTGATCCAAAGTGACAGAGCAGTATGTGGTTTGATCTAGAGTGACAGAGCAGTATGTGGTTTGATCCAAAGCGACAGAGCAGTATGTGGTTTGATCCAAAGCGACAGAGCAGTATGTGATTTGATCCAGAGTGACAGAGCAGCATGTGGTTTGGTCCAGAGTGACAGAGCAGTATGTGATTTGATCCAGAGTGACAGAGCAGTATGTGGTTTGGTCCAGAGTGACAGAGCAGTATCTGGATGAGCAGAGGCCAAATCCAGAGTGACAGAGCAGTATGTGATTTGTTTAATTCACTCAACTAAATCAGATGAAAAGAATGTGATCATGTGTGTTGAACTGGCGACGGTCAGAATGACAAGCGATCTGCTCCACCATGGAAAGTGCAGTCTCACCACACTGACTCATCACATCACTTTAATATCACCAGCACTCAATACTGTTTGTGTGTGTGTGTGTGTGTGTGTGTGTGTGTGTGTGTGTGTGTGTGTGTGTGTGTGTGTGTGTGTGTGTGTGTGTGTGTGTGTGTGTGTGTGTGTATGTGTGTGTGCCTGTGTGTGTGTGTGCCTGTGTATGTGTGTGCCTATCTGCGCCTCTCCCCTTTTCTCACCCTTGGATGGTTAATGTATGAGATCTGCACAGTTTACAGGAGATAGCATGAAATGGTTAGGGGGGGAATAAACAAGCAAACAAGTAAACATGTCCACCACCAGCGATGTAGTTCCACCCTTGGGTCAGTCCCATTCATTGCCAATGCCCCCCCCCCCCCCCCCCCAGTGACACAAAGGCAACATTACAGTGTGACTAACCAATGGACAGACAGGGAGGGGACTGATCCATTGTGCCACCTTTGGTGGGGGAGATAAAACAACTCCCACTAGAGGCACTCACTGCTGTGGAGTAAAGTGTGTCAGCCCTTGGGGGGTCCTAACGGACTGGGGCCCCAAGCAGTTGCCTGCCTTGCCTGTTCACAAGCTGCACCTCTGTCCAGAACATAATCTGTTATTATGTTCCTTGGTTTGTGTTTAGTAGTGTAGTTCTGAATGTCTCACTCTCTGACCCTATAATTGAGTCCATACTGGTTCTCAGGTTCTCATGTCTTTTTTCAATGTCGTATGGATATTGTGGCCACTGCCCCCAGCTGTCCAGAGTTGACATTACATTGTGACTAACAAACAGTCCATGGACAGACCGATCCATAGTGCCCCCTTTGGTGGAGGACAATAATCAGGACAAACCAAATGATAAAGGCTGCGTTTCCCAACAAAGAAGCTTCTTAAGGAGTTAAGAAGGCTCCAAAGAAGTGTTTCCCAAACGCCTTCTTAACAGCCTTCTTAACACATCGCTAAAGAAGGCTTTTAAGAAGCATCTTAACTGGAGCTGTCCACCATCTCGATGTGAGAGGTCCTTGCGGCCCACTAGATGGCACTCTGAGCCCACCAGTGGGCCACGACTCAGTGGTTGAGAAACTGTTGTAGAATACCCTAATCGTGGTCATGTTAAACAAGAACTTCTTCTATTAAACATTATTTATTTCAGACATGGACTGCAGTTCAAATTGCTTTATATACACAGCATACAACAAAATTGCGAGAAACACTACAGAATTTAAGCGACCTTGGGTTCTGTGAAAGGTGCTATATAAATCCACAACATTCTTATTATAAAAGCAATCCATTCTGATTAGAGGAATATAGCCTACGGTAAAACATTTAAAACACAAGTAACCATACATAGAGGGGAGATTTTCAAGTGTTCCCCAATTTTAAACACTAAATGCATGAAAGAAAGGAAAAAGGGAAAACACAAGAGGAACAGTGGACACAAGTATCTCCTTTTGCCTGACGCGGCTGGATCTGCCAGTGTTTCGTCATTAAGAAGGTGTTAAGAATGCCCCAGACCCTTCTTACAAAACCTTCTTAATGAAAGATCATCTTAGCGCTAAGAAGCTTTTGGGAAACGCAGCCTTCTTAATGAAAGATAATTTTAGGCTAAGAAGCAAGTCAAAGAAGCTTTTGGGAAACGCAGCCAAAGATGCTTTGGGAAACAATGACTTTCAGTTAAATAGCAGCAAGCAGACCTATAAAACTTCACATAGGCTACTTAATGCATTCATTTGTTGTGTTGAATCACAGTTCATTTACCTTTTGAATTTTCAGTGATTTGAAAGTGAAATGACTCCCAACCCTTTCCTTTACACAGAGCCTTCAGTGTTGCACCAAACTCCCACTCAGTCTCAGAAGTATGAAAGTGGGGAAAGGAGCGCCAGTGGATGATCACAGTGAGGTGAAGAACCACCGATACAAAAAAAACATAATATATTTTGGGGCTTTTTGCCTTTATTATATAGTAAGGGTGGGGAGAGAGAGACGGGATGACATGCGGCAAAGGACCACCTTTGTAGTATGTGCTCTACCAGGTGAGCCCAACCATCATATTTTCTGAATAGTGTTGATTTAGGCTGTGGTTTATTTCCATGTAAATAATAAAAAATAGAGTCCGCACACTGGCAGCTGCTCCCAAATGTTTAATCGGAGACCACAAAAAATGTGTGATGTTTCGGGCAAAGCCCTTCCTCAGACATGAATGAAGTGTAGGGACACACCCCTTAAGTACCCTCGCAGGGGTCACCTGACACATCATGTGATACATAGATACATAGAAGAGTTAGAAGACATACAGTGCACTTATTCGACCAGTATACAAAATAATCAAATAGCAACTGGCAATATCAAAACTTGAATGTCTCAAAGGACAAGTAATATACCGGCAGTTTCAGAACAACTTGAATATCACATAGACAAAGGTTATCAGGTGTAATCCGTCATAATGAAATGTAATATTAAGAAGAAAGTGTGATTTAACTGTTAAAGAGGTGGTCTCTACTACTTTGAAATTGTGGTAGTAGTAAAAAAAAAAATGAAGATACCACAGCTATGAAGAAAATGACACAGGACAGAGATAGCTCTAGACAGAGCAATATTCATTACAATGTGGACATAATGAGATGAACACACACAAGCACACCTACAAAATGACTACAAAAATGACTACAAAAATGGCCGTAAGTCAAAATCTTCGTTCAGCCCTTTTGGGGCCCGAGTTTCCAGGGTGAAAATCCAGAAGGCCTATCTTTTAAGTAGTAGAGAGTTGATGTCACCTCCACGCAGGGCCGTAGCCAGGGGGGGGGGAAGTGTGGACGATTCCAAGGGCCCTTGACTGACAGGGGCCCCAAATGGCCAAAGTTTTCGGCATCCGTGGACCCGATGTGATATCCTTTCATGGGGCCCAAAATCCCTGGCTACGGCCCTGCCTCCACAGGGTGTTTGACAAGTTCAATGCCTTAATATCTAAGAGAAGAAACATTATGAGAAGCTTGTGTGAAGTGGACAGCCACTGGGCTTCTGATGTCATTGTTGCGGATGTTGGATCTGTGTTCTGAGAGTCTGGTCTTAAGTGCTCTGGTGGTTTTGCCTATGTAGGCGAGGCCACACGGACATTTGAGCATATAGATGACATTATTACTTTTACAAGTTATCACTCCTTTAATATTAAAGGGTTTTCCTGTACGTGGATGAGTAAAAGTGGTGGCTTTGTGTGTGAAGTTACACTGAGTGCAGTTGCCGCATCTGTAGTTACCGTGAGGGATAGACTGTAAGAAGTAGGGCTGGGTTGGAGGTGGGAGGTAAGCTCTCTCAAGCAGGTTTCTTAAGTTAGGTGGTCTCTTATAGACGGTTTTCAGCAGAGCGCAACCCCACAGCACTTCCTTTTTCTCAGCATTCGGCAAACTGCAGAAATATTCACTTGACATCGTTACTTTTGTTTTCGCTGCTCAGATGTATAGACGGTTTTCACGGAATGGTCAGTCCTGCACTTGAATGTTTTTTTTTCTTTTATGTCCATAGCAAACACTGCAACAGGAAGTGAGCGGGGGTTCAATTTAGAATGTTTTTGTTGTCAAGTTAAAACCGTCTATAGACGATCCGAGGTGGTGTGTCAAGGGACTTGAGAGCTGGATCAGATTCTATAATGTGCCAGTATTTTTGAATAATAGATTGGAATTCCCTGCTAAGGGGTGAATACTGGATTATACAATTAACTCTAGACTCAGATGCTCTGGATCTGGTGTGGCTGAGACACTCTGCTTGTGATACATTTTCAAACCGGTGACGTGCACGTGTGACCCATTGATGTTTATACTGTCTCTGTTGGAAACGAGTTTCTAGGTCAGCAGCCTGGGCTGCCCATCTCTATAAGAGATGGGCAGACTTATTTCCATGTAAAGACACTATTTCAATGGTCCTTACATCAGTCTGATAATATACTGACCGTATGGTGTACTATGTATCATAGAGAATTGGGAAATATTGGCTAAACTGACACTTGCCCCCGGCACACACACTGCACTCTGTCAGGTCCCCCTAAGCGCAAGTTTGAAGTCAATCTGACAAACGGTTCTCAAGATACGCGAAGGACAGACATTCAGACAGTCCTGGAATAAGTCCAAATTGCATGAAATGCGGCACCGCACTCCATCGGGGTCCGAGCAGCGCAATCCCCAAGTTTGAAGTCAATCGAACAAATGTTTCTCGAGATAAACTGCTTTTTGTGTTGCCAGTACGTGGTGCGGGAAATTGCACGATTTGCAAGAAATTCAGCACCACACTACTTCGGGTTCCTAGGAGCACACTCCCCAAGTTTGAAGTCAATCAGATGAACGGTTCTCAAGATAAACCACTTTTTATGTTGCCAGTAGGTGGCGCTATACCAAATTGCACGGAATTCAGCTCACTGTACTCCACTGAGTACCCCTAAGCGCACTCCCCGAGTTTGAAGTTTTCAAGATTCAAGATTTTTATTGTCACTCCGTAGTACAAGTATCACGTGTGAAATTCTTGTCTTGTGCTGTGGACTCCGTTTACAACATAGTACAAAATATAACAGGGCATATGAGTGCAGGAAAACAACAAGAGACACAACAAGCAATAAGGCAGTAGAGTGATAAGACAAGTCAGAGACAGTGGCATATTCACTGCACATAGGTGCACATGGCATGTGCATACTTTAGACATACTTAAACATAGTCGATGTTCTGTTTGCACAGGTGCAAATAGCATATACCTAATTAAACATACAATTAAACATTAGACATACGTAATGGTAGCAGCTACAGTACGGTACAGTACAGCTACTACACTATTTGTGTATGTTAAGGAGTCTCGTGGCCTGCGGGAAGAAACTGTCCCTCAAGCGATTTGTGCGTGCTTTTGGGACCCTGTATCTCCTCCCTGAGGGTAACAGGGAGAACAGGCTGTTGTGGGGGTGGTTTGTGTCTTTGATGATCTTCAGGGACCTCCTGAGGCAGCGCTGATTATACAGTTCCTGCAGTTCTGGCAGCTCACATCCTGTTACGTGCTGGGCCGCGTGCCTCACTCTTCATAGCGCCCTCCGGTCCATGGTGGTTCAGTTCCTGTACCAGGTGGTGAAGCAGCCAGCAGCAGGCTTTCAATGGTGCCTCTGTAGAAGTCCCTAAGGATTTCTGGCCTTAGCCCAAATTTCTTCAGGCGCCTGAGTCCGTGTAGTCGCTGTTGGGCCTTTTTAACAACAGTGGCGGTGTGACCGGCCCATGTCAGGTCCTGGTGGATGTTGACTCCCAGGTACTTGAAGCTGTCCACCCTTTCCACCACTGTGCCGTTGATGGTGATTGGGGGGGGGGGGGGGGGGGGGGGGGGGGGGGGGCGCCCCGGGGGGGGGCGCCCCCCACCCTCCTGTAGTCTACAATGATCTCCTTCGTCTTGGAGACATTCAGAGAGAGGTGGTTGTCCTGGCACCATTGTTCCAGGGCCCCCACCTCCTCTCTGTAGGCCGTCTCGTCGCTCTTGGAGATCAGCCCCACGACTGCTGTGTCGTCTGCAAACTTCACGATGGTGTTCGAAGATTGAGTCGCCACGCAGTCATGGGTGTAGAGGTCGTACCAGAAGTTTGAAGTCGATCAGATGAATGGCTATGAAGATAAAGCACTTATTGTCTTGCCAGTAGGTGGCGCTATGCCAAATTGCACAGAATGCTCCCTGCACTTCCTTGAGTCCCCCCTAAGCGCACTCCTCGAGTTTGAAGTCGATCGGACGAACGGTTCTCAAGATAAACCACTTTTTGTGTGGCCAATAGGTGGCGCTGTGCCAAATTACACGAAATTCGGCACTGCATTGTGTTGAGTTCCCATCAGCGCACTCCCAAAAGTTGAAGTTGATCGGACGAACGGTTCTTGAGATAAACCACATTTTCTATGTTGCCAGTAGGTGGCGCTATGCCGAATTGCACAAAAACAGGGCACTGCACTGCACAATAGGGCACACTCCCAAAGTTTCAAGTCGATCTGACCAACGGTTCTCGATGGCATGCAGCAGATGATGCTCATCCATAAGCAGTGGTGGAAATGGCCAGGTTTAACTCTGGGAACCCTACTTACACAGGATGCGGGTTCCCGGAAGTGGTGTTGCCCTAGAGCAGAGGTTCTCAAATGTTTTTCAGCTAAGGACCCGTTATAAGATAGAAAATATACCAGGGACCCCCTCATTCTGATTTGTGATTTTGGGCTCAGCTTGTTTCCACGGTAACGTGCCTGACATTTAAATTGATAGGTTTGTCAGATTATAATGTAATCCATGAACCATTTTAGATTTAAAGCATAACATATTTTCGTTGAACAATGAAGCTTTTGCACACACAAAAAGTCTCCCCCCCCCCCCCCCCCCCCCCCCCCTCCCCGAAAACTTTTCGTGGACCCCCCTGCCAGACACGGACCCCCATTTGAGAACCACTGCGCTAGAGGATATTATTTCTGAATGCGTGACTCATTACAGCCTACCATTATAGCCACTTAAAAATCTCTTAGAAATCTCACTTAACTAAGATCACTGAGCTCTACTGATTATTTCCCCTTGATTTTATTCATGACAGACTTGTAAATGCATATTTGGACAGGCACATAGGAGGAGATTTCTTCACCCTCTGCTCTTAATTGGAACCTGAGGAGGGATGCTGCCCCCCCTAAACACAGGGTCATTAACAGGGTCGTTCCTGTGTTGACTTTCCCCTGTTAGTGCCAACGACGCTACTTAAAGCTGGGGCTTAGGGCTCGAAGGAGCAGAACTGAAGACAAATATTCAAATATTGAACGTGTTTCACGTCCCAATCGCACGAAAACAGGGCACTGCACTCCGTCGGGTCGCCATCAGCGCACTCCCCGGGTTTCAAGTCGATCCGCCCAACGGTTCTGGAGATATGCGAAGGACAGACAGACAGACAGACAGACAGACAGAGAGAGAGACAGACGCTATCGTCATTATAGTATAGATAGATGATGAAAATGAAAATATTCGTATCTTTATTATATTGTTAGTTTTGAAGGAATAGTCAGGCCCTACATTAATGTAACCCCAACAACAAATGTCTCAGATTTAGCGAGAAGATCCAACAATGGTGATAGACAGAGAAAGACAGACCAGCAGTTTGGGGAGAAAACTACCCAGGAGATGGCGGTAATCACCATCCCAGAAAAGGAGGGGGGGTTTCAGAGGGCAATCAAAAACATACAAACCTGTATGTACCCATACTAGGCTATAAAAATGAAAATAAATGCGTATTATGACCAACAGAGATGAAGTACAGGAGATACAGTAATACAAAAATAGCTGTATAGAATACACCACCCATTACAAAAATTAATTTAATTCTAGACTATTTTTGATGTGCCCTCCCATCTAGGGGAGGGGACATCAAAAAACTCCTGCTACAGAGAGAATCCTATTGGATCTTCTCATTGAATTCAATGGAACCCCATGGTTTAAATAGAGAGCCCCAGGAACGAGTCCAGAAAACATCGATGCTAACACTTCCTGGTTCTTCACTGTTTTCACCTATGGGATTTTTGAATGGGTTTTTGGCGCCAGGGCCGCCGCACCCTATACGCAGAGTACGCAGACTGCGTAGGGCATCATGTGACTGAGGGCACAAAAAAAAATATATATATATATATATATATATTATTATTATTTTTTTTTTGGTGCCCTCAGTCAGGCCACTCACTGAACAGCAGGCCAGGTGCCGCCTACTGGTTTACTAGTGGTTTTATTACTTTATTCAGTGTTAAAGTGGGTGCATCTCATTGTAAAATTGGACTCGGCCCAAATTGGGCTTCAAACGGCCCAAATCTGGCTTCAAACGACCCAAATCAGG
>NC_139623.1:118823278-118837446 GCF_964638095.1 Poromitra crassiceps
CGAGGACATGCGGACGGGCACGCATTCCTTCAGCGTTCACAGCGTCCCAGGTGAGAATCGAACCCAGGACCTTCGAGCTGTGAGGCGACAGCGCTTACGACTGCACCACCGTACCCCCTTATGGTAAACATAAGTTAAGTTATCCTTTTTTTATCCCCGTGGGGAAATTCATCCTCTGCATTTGACCCATCCTCTACTAGGAACCTTCCTAGAACTAGGAGCAGTGTGGGAGGCTGCAGTGCAGCGCCCGGGGACCAACTCCAGTTCTTTTGCCAGTGCCTTGGTCAGGGGCACTGACAGGAGTATTAACCATAACATACATAATTGATGGTGGAAGGAAACCGGAGCACCCAGAGAAAACCCACACGGACACGGGGAGAACATGCAAAGTACACAGAAAGGACCATGGGGCGGACTGGGGTTCAAACCCGGGACCTTCTTGCTGTGAGGCAACAGTGCTAACCACTGAGCCACCATGCCGTACTTTATCTTCTTTCGTGTAACGTCAGAGGTCCAACTCGGTGTCGTGTAGCCATGCCCGCATCTCTGGTCCTAGGTCGAAGAGGCTGGCTTCCGAGGGTGGTCTATATAAGGGGCAGATGGTGATTATATGGTCGGCGGTCTGCTCAGGGTCACCGCACTCGCATGCCGCACTGTCCGCCAAGCCCCACGTCTTCATTGATGTTTTAAAGCGACCGACCCCAGTTCGTAGACGGTTCAGTGTGGTCCATTGCCGGCGTGGTAGGTCGTCTCCTCCAATGGCGCCAGCTCCTGGGTCCCAGATGTAGCGGTAGATTCGGGAGGGCCCGGCTGACTCCCACTCCTGCTTCCAAGCTGCTGCCAACCATGCATCTCTGGAGATGTCCTCAGAGGTGGAGTTGAGCATCTCTTGTGCTGCCTTGTTGGAGGGGTGGCGGGACTTGAGTCTGCTTGGAGGTGCTGGTGTTATTGTGGTGTTGTGCAGGATTTGCCAGTCATACTTTTGTGCCCTCCTGCCACCCAGTCCTCGCGAGGGTGGCAGCCTCCCGTCGGAGGCCGGCCGGTGCTATTCCTGCGAGGACTGGCAAGAGGGACACAGGGGTAGGCTTCAAGCATCCAGTTATGATTCGGAGGGAGGTATTGATAGCCACGTCAACCTTTCTTGCATGAGGACTGGGGCGCAGTATTCCGCTGCAGAGAAGACCAGGGCTTGGGTGGATATTCGCAGCGTCTTAGCGGAGGCTCCCCAGGTTGTACCAGTGAGGCGGCGGATCAGGGCGGCCCTGGATGTCACCTTGGCCTTGACTTCTTCCAGGTGTTGTTTGAAGCATAATGCCCGATCCAGACGCACTCCAAGATACTTCGGGGCTTGCTGGACCTCCAGACATTTGTTGTCGACGCGCACCTCAAGTTCTCTCCTGGCTTCTCTGGTGCTAAGGTGGTATGCCGCTGCGACTGTCTTTCTGACGCTGAGCTGTAGACGCCACCTTCGAAGGTATGCTACCAGTGTGCCCATGTCTTCGTTAAGACCCTCTTCCATCGCCTTCCACGTTGGTCGGCTCAGCATGATGGCAAGATCGTCTGCGTAGCCATACTTTCTGGATGCTGTATCAGGTAGGTCGTGGATGTAAACATTGAACAGCATCGGTGAGAGAACAGACCCCTGCGGTACCCCGTTCCTCAGTCTTCTATACTTTATCAATAGAACAGCTTAAGATCTTGCACGAATTCTTGGGGTCTTCTGATAAATTTGGCTTATAGATAATCCACTAAGCAGCACTTAGACAATGTATTTTTTCTGACCCCCCCCCCCCCCCCCCCCCATTTTTTCCCCAATTGTACTTGGCCAATTTCCCCCTGTAGCCTCCGGTCACTGCTCCACCCCTTCTGCCAATCTGGGGAGAGCTGTAGTCTAGCACCATGCTTCCTCCGACATATGCACAGTTGCCAGCCGCTTCACTGGCTGGACGTAGCACATGGGAGGATCACACTATTCCCACCAGTTCCCTTCCGCCCCAAACAGTCGGCCCGACCCAGCAGAGGACGCGCTAGAGCAGAGACCAGGACACATACCCTCAATCCAGCTTCCCACCCGCAGACACAGCCAATCGTGCCTGTATGGACACCCGACCAAGCCGGAGGTAACACGGGGGTGTGAACCTGCGACACAATAAAAGTTCTACCTTTTTCACTGTTTACTACAGCCCAACATGGTGTAATTTTGATGCAGCAAAAACATGGGAATAAACGAGGTCAGAGGTTATAAAAGCTTGAAATCACTCTGAAATCACCTCAAACCAGGGGTGAACGTGGTTTGGAATTTCTTGCAGGAACTATACTACCCCAACCTTCATCACTTCATATTGTTCTCCTGTCAATTGCCATGACACCCACTTGACACACAGATGACATTAGAAAGGACAGATTGCATGGTAGAGGTGGGGGATTACTCTTGTACATCAAGGATACTCTACAGTGCAGTATGCTTGATGTGCAAACCAAGCTAGATCCTGAATTTGAACATCTAGCGGTGTTCCTGACTCTGTCCCCCAGCATGTCATTTATAGTGGTGGGCATTTATCGCCCTCCTTCCTCAGATAGCAACTTTTATGTAAATCTTAAAGCAATCTTAAAGGAACTCCATAGCACGGGTAAGGAAGTGATACTACTTGGAGATTTTAATGTAAATTGGGCTGACAAAGCAGGTAGAAAGAAGTTAAAAGACACTATTAATATTTACGATTACACTCAAATGACAATAGGACCAACTCGGATAACTAGAACAACTAAAACTCAAATCGACCTCATCTTTTCCAATAAACCCGATAGAATTCTAAATTCCTATAATTACATAACAGGTATATCTAATCATAACCTCACACTAATTACTCGTAAATTAAATAAAAAAAAGGTTCTCTTACAGAACTGATAAAAAACCAAATCTCTTATCGAATACCAAAGAAAGATCTTAGTAAGTTAGACACTGAACTAAAACAGACTAACTGGAACAGCGTGCCCTCGGTGGAAGATTTGGAAACCTCCTGCCAGTGTTTTTTGAACCAAATAAACTTAATTAAAAATAAATTCATGAAAAAAATCCTCAATAAAAGTAAAAAAATAAATCTCCCCTGGTTATCAGAACCTGAATGGTCTCTAATGAAAAAAGAGACACGCTCTAAAAACTGCGCTAAAATCTGGCCTCACTACTGATTTACTAGTGTTTAAAGGCCTGAGAAATAAAGTAGTAAACGCTCTTAGACGGACAAAAGCAACCTTTTTCGTAAACATCATAACTCAAGCCAAGGGTAATAGTCAGTTAGTTTGGAAACACATTAATAATATCTCAAGAAAGGAAGACGGGGCCCCCAAACGCCTTGAAATTAGAGTAAATAATATCTTAACTCAGGACGAGCAAGTAATCGGAACATCCTTTAATTAGTTCTTTAGAGGCTCAGTCTTGGAGCTGGCCACAACATTTGGCCACAGGGAGGGTGTGATCTCTCCACCAGACCATGCCCACCCTGTCTTCTCCCTCACTGAGCCAACTGAACAGGAGGTTTTGAAAACTCTATTGGCCTTAAAAACCTCTAATGCTCTGGACGTGTATTGCCTTGATTCTTGTATTTTTAAGCGGAATGCAA
This sequence comes from Poromitra crassiceps, assembly GCF_964638095.1. NCBI lineage: Eukaryota > Metazoa > Chordata > Actinopteri > Beryciformes > Melamphaidae > Poromitra > Poromitra crassiceps. The sequence continues at coordinate 118,826,899 of NC_139623.1, forward strand.
CCACTTTGTGCGCTTCAATCTTTATGTTGCTTAATCGGTCTATTAAAGATGCCGTTTTTCCTGATGGTCTGAAAACGGCAGTCATCTCTCCCATCTATAAGAATGGTGACCGCTCAGAACTAAGCAATTATAGACCGATTAGCATCTTGCCCATCCTCTCAAAAGTGATGGAAAAGGTTGTTGCATGCCAATTAACAGCCCACTTGAATTCCAGTCATCATCCACTTCATCCTATGCAATTTGGTTTCAGGCCTCGACACTCCACTGAAACGGCAAACTGTTACTTTGTAGAGGAAATAAAGAGCATGCTGGACAAAGGAGGAGTAGTTGGTGCAATTTTCATAGACCTGAAGAAAGCTTTTGATACAGTCAACCATAATGTACTGCTATCAAAACTTTCCAGACATAATATCTCAACCCAGACGATGAAGTGGATGACATCTTACCAGCTCAGTGGCCTTGTGGTCTGTGGTCTGATGTCTGTGGTCTGAGTGTCCGCCCTGAGACTGGGAGGTTGTGAGTTCGATCCCCGGCCGAGTCATACCAAAGACTATAAAAATGGGACCCATTGCCTCCCTGCTTGGCACTCAGCATCAAAGGGTTGGAATTGGGGGGTTAGATCACCATATGATTCCCGAGCGCGGCGCTGCTGCCGCTCACCCCTCCCCCAGGGGATGGGTCAAATGCGGAGAACAAATTTCACACATTGTGTGACAATCAGTGGGACTTTACCTTTTACCTTTACCTGAACAACAGAAAACACTGTACTCGAATCAATGGTCATACTTCCCCACTCTCAGATCGCTCTACGGGGGTTCCCCAAGGTTCGGTCTTGGGTCCTGTCTTCTTCGGTGTGTACATAAATGACCTCCCCCACATCTTTACAGATGTGAGGGTACAAATGTACGTGGATGACACGGTCATATATGTACACGCTGACTCCAAACAGAAAGCTGCATCTGTGCTCACAGTCGCTATGGAAAAGTTAGCTAATTGGCTGAACGACTCCTGCCTGACCTTGAATGTCTCTAAAACCGTGAATATGTATTTCTCTATAAGGCGTAATAACACCCCTCCACCTGACATATTTGTTAAGGGTCAGAGAGTAGAGGTTGTCCAGGAGTTTAAATACCTGGGTATTATTTTAGATAGCAACCTCTCCTTCAAAAAGCACATCAAACGTAACCTTGTCAGCTGAGCACAGATGCGGCGAAACTGTATCTTCATTCTTTCATTTTATCACATCTGTCTTACTGTGCCACTACTTGGTCCCAGGCCAATAAAACAACAACGCAGCCACTCTTTATTCTATTCAAGCAAGCACTGAAGGTCCTGGATAAAAAACCGAACAGTTATCATCATTGTGACATCATCAAGAAATATAACTTTCTAACTCTTGAGAATTTTCTGTTGATGGCAAATGTCTGTTTGTTGTATAGGATCTTCCACGGCCAGCAGGGCTGCCCTCTCTCGCCGGCCCTCTTCGCCGTTGCGCTCGAGCCCCTTGCCTTAAAAATACGTGCTCACCCAAGTATTGCAGGCCTGAAGATCGGAGGTATTTAGACACGTTTTAGTTTGTACGTAATATTGTATCTGCATGACTCAGAAAAATCAATTCCCCCTCTCCTAGAACTAATCACCTCCTTCGGCAAGCATGCCTCTCTCCGATGTTTTCACTGCCGGTTTCTTGGAGAGTCTCCCATTCAAATTGGCAAAGGACCACTTCACCTATCTTGGCCTGACCCTTGTCTTGTTTCGCACTGTGTGTGCAAAGGAGTCCCGGACGACGACGTGCTATTTAAAACTTTTATTTTTACTTAGCGGAGCGGGTATGCAGGTGGACTGTATGACAGGAAGGCAAACTTCACACTGGCTTGACTGACTACTCAAGACACGCCCTACAATTCATGTGAACCTATCACAATCAGTTCTGATCAACATCCAGTAGGGGTCAATAGAGTATCAAATTAACATGTCCAAGGTCTAACCATAGACTGAGAGTGAATATTCTGGATAGCAGAAATGATACAAATTATATAAGTCCATATTCTGTGTGAATATTACAACCTTACCCAAAGATCCTAAATTAATATTTAAGTTGAACTTCAGTGATTTTGTTTCAAGACTTAAACAATGAACTGGAAATTCTCCCTTTGTCTATGATTGGCCGCATAAATTCAGTTAAGATGGTTTCACTTCCCAGGTTCCTATTTGTGTCAAAACCTTCCAATTTTTCTTACATCTGCTTTTTTCAAGGAGCTGGACTATAATCCTGTCTTACATCTGGAATTATAAGAACCATAGAATTTCGAAAATTCACCTGCAAAAACCCAAGTCTGAGGGAGGGTGTTTAGACACTACTATTGGGCCGCTAATGTTAGAGCTTTAGGGCTCTATCTTCCCACCGGCGGTAATTTTGCGTTAGCGCCCGTTTTGCGCTGGAATAGCGCCGCGCTAAGCCCTAATTGTGGGTGTGTTGGCCCACTGCGCTTCACGTCATCTCGGCGCACATCTCCATATAGGCATGTTTATGCCCAAAAGCATAGTGGAGGTGTGGTCATGCCCATAAAACCACAGCATCACGTCAGCAGCTCCCTCGTTCACTGAGAGGGAGTGAGAGAGAGAAAGAGGGAGAGAGAAAATGTCTGTATGCTTATCCCTTTTCTCTCTTCTATCTCCGCTGCGGTAATATACTGCATGCGTATATTACGCAGCGTACTGAGACCCGCGATGAGTGATGCTGCTCTATTTGAAGAAGTTGAATTTCGTTCCACCAGCACACATTTTAACTCATTCCTGGCCATATACGTCTCTAACGTCTTATCAGGAGTTTGCCTCCCAGCCAAATACGTGTTTGACGTGTTTTTGTTTTTATTCGTGCTTAGAGTAGTTCAAAGACTTCCCCAGCCTGTGACATGGTATCAGGTCCCTGGCCTCAAAGTCAAGCCGACAACACGTGATCAAACACAACTACCGCAGCTGTTGTTTTGAAATGGGGGAGGAGGAAAGAACACAAAAGGCGTGAGAAACGCTGCCTTGTTGCCGAGTAGGAGAAACGCCATTGAAACGCCCCTCGGCGCGCTGCCCGAGCTGGTCGCCTTGCTGCAGGGCAGCGAACGCTGGATGAGTTGTTCGCGGTAGTCAAACCCGTGACCAACATGATCGATCCGGTTCCAGCGCCTGGTCCCAAACCCAAGCCGGACCCCGTTCCTGTGTCCCAGCCCGAACGAGACGAGACGGAGTCACAACTTTCCGAGGAGGAGGAGAACGAGGACAACACAGCAACAGACAGGATTTCCCAGGAGGAGCCATTTTCCAGAGCGCATTTGCGCCGTGCAAAGACCCGCCGGGATTACATTGAAAGTGACTATGACTCTCAGCCATCACAAAGCTCCCAGTCGTCTGAAGAGGAGATGGTCACACCGTCGCCAATTGTCCATGTCGAGGGCGAGGAAGACTGGACTCCAATGCGACAGGACCCTGATGATCGCGGTAAGGAGTCATTTTGTTGTTGATATATATGCATATTGTACAGACAGTACCAGTACCAGTACCAGTACCAGTACCAGCTTCACGCACAAAGTCCCAGTGATGATGTCATCACACTCACACAAAGTCCCAGTAATGATGTCTTGTGTGTGTGTGTGTGTGTGTGTGTGTGTGTGTGTGTGTGTGTGTGTGTGTGTGTGTGTGTGTGTGTGTGTGTGTGTGTGTGTGTGTGTGTGTGTGTGTGTGTGTGTGTGTGAGAGACTACACTGTCTCTCTGCATTCTATGATCGTATAGTTTACTGAGACATTAGTACACTACACTGTCTCTGTACTAAATGTGATTATATAGTTTACTGAGACACTACACTGTCTCTCTGTACTAAATGTGATTATATAGTTTACTGAGACACTAGTACACTACACTGTCTCTCTGTACTAAATGTGATTATATAGTTTACTGAGGATATGTTGCTTTTATTTCAGATGAGGAGCCGATTGTTGCACAACCCAGTGAGCCCACATCTCAGAATAAACAACCTAGATCAAAAGGTAAGATCTTGTTTCCCTCTTTTCTGTCTTTGTCCAAAATGGCTGATCTACGAGCTCACAATTATACATGTTGTGTGTGTGTTGTAAATTGTATTGTAATGTATGTATTTCTTTATTTACAGGCCGTGGTGCAGATGGAGAGCCAATGGAGGGACAGTCCAATGACCAACCCAAGAAGAAGGGCAAAAAGAAAGACTGCACCACAGGTATGTTCATTTTCCCTCTTTGCCCAATATAGCTGATCTACAAGCTTGTGCGTGTGTGCAATGTGTGTGAGTGTGCTATAGTAATGTATTTGTATTTCTATATTTTTATAACACCTATCCTGTATCCAGAGCAGCAATGGTACTGCATGGATGAAGTGCCGTGGGAGCCAGAGGACATCCCGTTCACTGCAGTTCCTGGACCGCTCAACAGTGCTGCTGCGCTGGAGTCGGACAAGCCAGTGGACTTCCTGGAATTCATCCTGACCGAAGAGCTGCTCCAGTATGTTGTTGACCAGACCAACCTCTATGCACAGCAGCAAATTGAGGCTGGCGCAACGAGTGTAAGGCTCGATGCATGGAAACCTGTTGACCTCCCTGAACTGAAGACCTATAGGGCTCCTCTTACTGACTGGGCTCATTGGAAAGCCTGACTCCCCACTGAGGTCAGGACGGCCGAATCCCTGCCCATCTATCGCCGAAGATTGAAAACTCCTTTTCTTTTCTTTTTTCAACTTTTTATTTTAGTTTTCAGTGAGTCCACCTTTGGAAAAAAAACTCACCTTTTCAAGCTCCACTTGAGTCCCTCCTGAACTAACCCTTTTGATGTAGCATCTTCCCCTCCCTTCTCCACCCCAAACCCCCTCCCCCCATCTAGCATCTTCCCCCCCTTCTTCACCCCCCCCCCCCCCAAAAAAAACAAACATTGATGTTACTCTACTGCTGCAAGGGTGTATCTGTGTAGATGATGTTCCACAGTTGATTCCACTAATGTTGACAGAATGTGACATTGTAAGTCGCTTTGGATAAAAGTGTCTGCTAAATGACGAAATGTAATGTAATGTAAAGAGACACACATGGGCCCGCGCACAGACACATTCACACTCACTCACACTGAGTAAACTGTATTGTTGAATGTAAAAAAAGCACTTCATGTATATATTTTTTTTTTGTCATTTGTGTCATAACGAATAGTATTTACATGTCTGATGTCAATACAGTTCAAAATAAAAGAATTGAGAGCGAATTCTGCCTGAGATTGTGTCCTTTACAAAAATGCCTTTTTCTCCAATTTCTCTTCTCAGAGAGACCTTTTTGGTGAAAACAGGGTGTATATAAATGGCTATAAGTAGAGTACAGAACATGCTAAAAGCTTACTTTTTTTTCTGGTGAACCCAGAGACGTACATCTTCATTTTGAGGTATTGCAAATCACTTTGGTTCTAATAGATAATTTACTGTGGGTCTTGAAAGATGACCAACAATTATGAAAATCTTTGGCCTGAGCTAAATATTGGCAGTCCTAAACTGGCCATGAATGAGTTAATCAGCTATTTTCTATTCGTTTCTATTAATATATATACATCGAATCCCACCAATTTAGTTTGTCATATTCCCTTGGTGCTTCCGTCACTGTCTGCTTGATGGCGAGACGGACTTCAGCTGCCATCCGCGCTGTGGAGAAGCTGGTCTTACATTCGTGCAATTGCAGGGAAAGAGGTTACTGTACTGGCCGGACACAGGTGTTCTGCGAAAAAATTATGCGTTTTGAATTGGATTAGGGGATCAAGGGTCTGGCGGGGCGGGAGTCTGTGTGCGCCGGGTGCTGGAGGGGGGTCTTCCCCGAGAAGGTGGGAGGAGCTGGACGGGTATGCAGGCTTGGTGGTGGGGTGGGTGTGGATCGGTGCCCTGGGTGTTTTGGGCCGGCCAGGGTGGGGAGAGGCAGCTTGGCACAACACCGTCACAACTTCCTCAAAAGCAATCTATTGTTACCTCACACCACAAACCTGTATGGTCGGGAATTATGTAGCCTAATAAAACCATGACAAACGAATTCTCATTTTTAAATCAAGGTGTGTTTTTTCTGCAATGTAGGCTATAGTTGAAAATCAACGTGGCATTCTGAGGAGAGAAGAGTGTGTGCAGGCGCGAGTGGAGAGCCATGCCGTGCGTAAATGGATCCAAGCAAGGATTTCCTGCACTGCACGGTGATGTGGAGACTGTCTGCGCTCAGGCTAGCCGCAAAACGCGACTATTTCACTCGAGTACCTCTCCCATCATAGTCGCGCTCGCCCGACCCCTTTATCGAGGGAAAGTTGCACATTTAGCGATCTACAAGCTTCAAACATGCACCAATCACTAATATAAACTACGCACCTTGTTGCCACGGATGTTGTCGAGCAGGCCGCGCTGAGGCCGCGCTTTGTTAACTCGTATTTTAAGAAAGTTTGGGTTATTTGTGTGTCCGGAAACATTATTTTCCCTTCTCCAACGACTCTTCTTCTTTTTTGCTGCTCACCGGTTCAACTGCTCAACTGCGCCACCGCATCATGGGGTATTAGAAACCTGTGACTGACAGAACGACACAGGGCAAACCCCATACTTGACACATGATGTAATACCCCATGATGCGGTGGCGCAGTTGAGCAGTTGAACCGGTGAGCAGCAAAAAAGAAGAAGAGTCGTTGGAGAAGGGAAAATAATGTTTCCGGACACACAAATAACCCAAACTTTCTTAAAATACGAGTTAACAAAGCGCGGCCTCAGCGCAGCCTGCTCGACAACATCCGTGGCAACAAGGTGCGTAGTTTATATTAGTGATTGGTGCATGTTTGAAGCTTGTAGATCGCTAAATGTGCAACTTTCCCTCGATAAAGGGGTCGGGCGAGCGCGACTATGATGGGAGAGGTACTCGAGTGAAATAGTCGCGTTTTGCGGCTACGCTCAGGCGTACGTCTGCGTTTGCGCGAAGACCAGCTATTTCCTGGCGTTAAAATTGAGAGCACCCAAGGCGATTTTTTCTAACACATTGCGCTGGAACGCCTATTTTGGAACGGGCAACGCCCAGACCTCTCTTTGCGCTCGGAACATACCGACGGCAGCGCCGCGGGAACTAGATTTTTTCCAATTTCTTTTCCAATTTTTTTTTTTTTTTTTTTACAAATGTAATTAAAAATATTTTGCAGTGCACTATGTTCCTTTCTTGTTTAAGAATGTTTCGGGAAATGAAAATTTAGCCTATTTAAATAGAATTATCAACAATAACAATCAATGAAGTTGTAGGCTAGAGAAGAAGAAGAAGCGTGCATGCACGCACATGTTGTGTTGAACCAACCAACAACCAATACGAATTGTTTAATCTGGCAATAAAGAAATGTGAACTTGACATGCTATTTTAATAGCCTACTCAAAAATGCACCTCCCACTAGCAAAGAGAGGAGTCAATGTTTATTGATATATGCCATTCAGATCAGAATAATTAGTCTAGTCATTAAGTTTGCTGATAATATTTCTATCATGTTAACACATTGACTGCCAGCCGTTTTTTTTTTGCTGTAGGTAGCTTTTGCCAAGCCGTTTTTTTGAGGATTCTGGCTCATTTTACAAGAGCCGAGGATTCTTTTCTGCTTGGAGTTTGTCAACACAAAGTTCACAAAAGTACTAATAGAATGTGTGCTTTCTCTGTCTAAAAGAGTTAGTTTGTAGAGTTAGTAGTTATGTAGATATTAGCCGTTGAGTACAGCATGGTTTTAGCGTCTGAGACAGGAAGCTGAGATAATCGCAGTTTTGTGAAATTCAATCAAACAGGCAGAACAGTCACTTTAACCATTTATTTTTGGCATCAGTGAGAGATCAGACATCCAAACAATATAGTTCCGAACGCCCTCTCCTTCAACTCCTCCCTCCGTGGGCGTGTCTAGTGGCTTTCAGCCTGCGTTTGTCACAAGTGAGTGCTCTGCTGCTGGGAGTTTGAGCAGCGTCCCTCCCTGGCAGCGAGTTTGAGCAGCCTCCCTCCCTGGCAGTGAGTGTGGATAGGTCTCACTCGTCTCTTGGGTTTGAGAGCCCCGATGAAGCCCCGTGCGACTCTAGGCTTTATGCTGCCCACACAGTCCATTTCTGGAACCCCCCACCGCAGCAGCGCGAAAGCGTCCCCGCCTACAGTATGAGAATGAGGCTCGTTCGTTTCTGACTGTAAAATCGCCAAGCCATTTCCTTGATTTCCTTCCTTGGAGGAAGCAGCCGCGGGAGGCGGCTGCTTTTGGTTGACTTTATCTCTGTCGGGAGAGGACCGTCGCCACCTAGCTGGTCGGTAAAATAGATTATACACATTCAATACTTCCAATATCTCCATAGGAGACGCGGGAGGCATTGATCCACGTAGCACCGTCAAAAAAAAAAAAAAAAAAATTTGACGACTCAACTCGTCGTTGGCAGTGAACAGCTGGATTGTGTTTGACGACTCAACTCGTTGTTGGCAATGAACGTGTTAAGTCTGTGTCATGTTAACTGGTGTATTCAGAGCAAATAGGGAGATATAGAGCATTATCATCATGCTACATATCTCCCTCTTTGCTCTGAATGAGTGAGAAAAGGAGAAAATACTGAATAATTACATCACAACAGTATCCTAATGTTAATTTAAAATGAGATATTCCTCTAAATATGGCAAAAAAATGTAAAAAAAAAAACGTCAAAAAAAATTTCGGCCCGAGAGTCCCTTCCTCCCAGCACCCCCTGCTTAAAATGACTTCCAGCGGCCCTGACCGACGGTATCTTGTCAGAGCGCTAAATGACACTTGCGCGAGACAGGTGATAGGCTAGAGGCCCACGGACACACCTGGGCCATGCCTACACCTGCGTCATCCCAGCACAAAACTGGACGGTGGAGGGAGACGATAGCTTAAGACGCTGGGAAGATAGCAATAAGAGGCGATTAACTTTGAAGATGAAGATTAACTTTAACACTTTAAACTTCATTTTCACAAAGCCTTTTCGTGACAGCCTGTCAGGTCTCCATAACGTTTAGTCAGCCTTCCATGGTGCTTGCTGCTCTGTGTCCTCAGATCAGTCGGGTGTCATCCACCGGGAGTTGCCTCCTAGGATGCTGATTGGCATGAAAGGCCGGGTGTTAGCTCTGCAGCCCTTGGCTCATGGCAAGATGGATTTGTCATGTGATCTGATCTGATCTGATCTCATAATCTCACATGAATTTGGCTGCCTTAAGGTTAAGAGGTTTGAACCAGACTCAGACAATCACAAGATTATAAATTATTGCATTGTTTTGAATGGAGGCCAAATTGCAGTGGGGTTGTGGGTAATTGTCTTAAGTGGAACCATTATGTTTCTGTCTGGCTCGACAACAAAAATCACCAAAACTATGGATGAAATCTCATTATGATATGTGGCTTCTGTTGGGTAAAAGCCACATAACAGCATGTTTGGTGTTTTTCTTGTTCTTAAAAAATGCATTTAATTTATTGTTTATTGTTATTATTTATTTGTTATTGTTCCATCAGCCTTGGGCCCCACAAACCCATTACAACCCTATATGAAGTTCATAGACATACATGGAAAATAACCTCTATTTTCCTCATTCCAGGGAATACTGGAAGGCTACAGCACAAATAGATGCACCTTTATCAGTCTGAGTTGTTGTGTACTTTTACCATAATATACTTCATTACACAACCACTAACCCTACATAATTATAACCATTTGTTTTCACACACAAGCTCTCCTGCCCCAGCAGAACCAACAAGATATGTAAAACGCCGCAGCTAAAAGGGCTGCATTACAATCAACTCTCCACTTCAACGTCATTGCATTGTATTGAATAGATTTATTTTTTCTGGATGCAGTCGCGTTGAAATCTCTATAATCCCTGTACAGCTCAGTGAGGATTTGTTACCTGATCCCTGTCTGTCTGTCTGTCTGTCTGTCTGTCTGTCTGTCTGTCTGTCTGTCTGTCTGTCCTCTTTCTCTCTCTTACATAAAGGAGAGAGAGAGAGAGAGGGGGGGGGGGGGGGATGGAGACCACCAGGTAAATGAATGAGTCACCCTCTTAAATAGAACATCTGTGTGCCACATATGCATGTAAACAACAACAACAACAACAACAACAACTGGGTAAGCCCTAAAAACAAAGAAAGAAACAGAATAATTATGGCTGCTTAAATGAGACAGGGGAAATTAACAATGGGGAATGTTCAATTACTACCTCCACCAACGGAGAAGCAGTTGCTGAGGTTATGTTTTCTCCCCTGTCTGTCTCTCTGTCTGTCTGTCTGTCTGTCTGTCTGTCTGTCTGTCTGTCTGTCTGTCTGTCTTTCAAATCTGACCAAACATCTCCAAAACTTTATGGAGATTAGTGGATCTTAATGGATCTTCTTTTTTCTTTTGTGTCTAAAACGTTGACCTACTTTTCCCCTCGGACAGCTGTCTTCTTAGGTCTGGTCCAAATTCTGCAGATTAACAGGTTGAGAAAACAACAAAAGTATCAAATGACAGTGCTGTAGCTTGACAATCAG
>NC_139623.1:118837646-118907646 GCF_964638095.1 Poromitra crassiceps
CCCCTAACCCTAACCATCACAACTAAACAGTGTTGGGGGTAACTCGTTACAAAAGTAACATATTACATGTAATATATTACTTTTAGCAGTAACTCAGTAACTTATTACAAATAGAATTTCAGTAATATTATACCACTTTACTTTACTTTACTTTATTGTCATTTAGCAGACGCTTTTATCCAAAGCGACGTACAACAGATAAAATACATCACACAATAAAACATAGCAGAACAATGAAAATAGATTAAAACAGACAATATGTGATCATGATAAAAAAAATATGCATATAGATAAAAGATGATCAGGAGTGCAGATTATTACAGTGTATAAAACAATTCAGGAGTCAAAGAGGTGCAGTAGAGGGAGAGGTAGGAAAGTGGATAGTAAACACTTTGTCAAGTAACACAAGTTACAAATTGAGTTAAATTTGTTTATCAAAGCACATATTTAAATAAGGATACAATAATTTCCTAATCAAATTGTATGTTTTTATGCAAATAACCTTATAGATGGCAATAACAAAGGAAAATTATAACATTTACAATTTTGGACGGTTTACAACACTGACATCAAGACTGGAGGGGGGGGGGGGGGGGCGATTGGGATGGTTCCGGGGCGGCGATGTCATTCTGCTATTGTTGTTATTTTGGTGAAAGTAATGCTAATAAAGAAAAAACATTGCATGGATGCATAACTGGGACATATCCTCAGTGATGTACCCTGGGGTCATAGGATGTTTCGGGTCTCGCAACATCATACACCCTCGCCCAGGTGACCCAGCCGGGGCTGGCCAAGCCCCAACTTACGTCCCAGTAGCTACCCACGGTCAGCCCTCCAGGAAGGGTCGAAGGTGGTCACACGGTCAGGGCCACTCAATCCGCTGCTCCGGAACTACTCTGCCGGGACCGGGGGAGGGGGAGGGCTCTGGTACGTAGAGGGACCGGGCTCTGTGGGTTGCCACCCGGCCGGGCTCCTCACTCGTCTCACCAGGTCTAGGACCTGTGCGCTGCACCAGACTCCCCCGCTCCAAACATCTCATTCCGAGGTAATGGTATCTTGGTGGATACCATGGAGTACCAGTACTTGGTGGCACTGCAGTCTCCACTTGCGGCTTGAATGGCCCTCCTAGAAGGCCTCTCGTGGGTTGTTGGGCTTCTTCCTCACGGAAGACGCAGGCTGGGGCGCTAACCCATACTGCTACCCGGGTGCCGTTCCTGTTCCGGCTGTCAACTGACTCTCCAGTAGTCACTAGTCTTTCCTGGTTGTCACGTAGTCTATTCCTATGAGTCACTGGCTAAGCCAGGCTAACTAATAAAGAAAAAACATCGCATGGATGCAAAAGTAGTGTAGTAAGTAACGAGTTACTCTACACAGTAATATTGTAAAGTAACTTATTACTTTTAAATTAAAGTAACTAGTAATATGTAGTATATTACATTTTGAAAGTAACTTGCCCAACACTGCAACTAAATGCCTAACCCTAAGCTAAACCCAATTATAAACTACCCTTAAAATAAACCTTCAATTGTATTGTACAGATGCCAGCAGTATTATAATACAAGTTTTGTTTTTTACCAAACACAAACTTTTTTTTTTTTTAAACAATACCCTCCCACACGCATATCCCCAAATACAGACATCCCTACTCTCTCTCCCTTTCATTGGGAACCAGAAATCAATACAAAGCGTATCGTACCTCTAATAAAGTAAAGACAGAAAATAACATTAAAACAACATTTTCAAAAGAAACCTGCCTTCATCCCCTTCTGGGTACCACACATTCATACCTTTAAGTCTCCTGTCCTGAGTTTTCCTCCGGTAGAAGCTCCCTCATATCTCCACTTCTTAAAATCGTTAAATGGTTTCCAGATTCCCTCATACACTTCCATTTTGTTTTTCAAGGGATATGTTATTCTCTCCATTGTCATACAGTGTGTCATATTCTTGATCAAAACTCCAATTGTAGGTGTATTCATTTTCTTCCAGTTGAGCTATCATTCGCTTTGCCTGCAGTATAGCAAAATCTATGAATTTATATTCTTTGCTTCTCAAATTGGAGAACAGGTCTCCAATTTGATATATAGGTGAAGCAATATCATCTTAGAATCTAATGGGATATTCAAAGACAAAATGGTAGGTATCTATCTATCTATCTATCTATCTATCTATCTATCTATCTATCTATCTATCTATCTATCTATCTATCTACTGTATCTATCTATCTATCTATCTATCTATCTATCTACTGTATCTATCTATCTATCTATCTATCTATCTATCTATCTATCTATCTACTGTATCTATCTATCTATCTATCTATCTATCTATCTATCTATCTATCTATATATAGGCCACTTAAGCCAAGCACAGCAGAGCACAAAGTCCATTCTCATTGTCATGTGCCCTTCATTGGTGATGCACCTGTCTTGAATGCCACTGTGCCATCTGTGCCGTCTCCGGCACCCTCAACTACTGCTGGTGTTGACAGTGACTGCATGAGGAGCTTAGTGAGCTTGTTGGACCGGCTGGTCACACAGCAGACACAAGTGCCTGCTACTTTCAACAGCAGAGCCGCAGTGCCTAATTGTTTCCAGAAGGTGTGCAGGGGTTGTGGGACCCCTGATCATTCCACATTGGCTCACTGCAAGCATGAGAACAGATGTTTGAAGTGCTTATCTCCTGGTCACTGGAAGAGGGACTATCCTCAGCAGACAGGCCAGCGCCGCTCTCAGCCCAACAAGAGCGCTGGTGGACAGAACCAGCAGTTAAACTAGAAAACCCACACCTGGAGGGGGGCGGTGTGGGTAACTTGGATGAATCCCTCTTTGAAGCGGGTGACCTAGCTCAGTTATATGAGGACAGCTGCAGCGCAGCGCCTAGGGGAACTCAAATAGTTATTCAAGCCACTCAGAAGATCGAAGCTTTCGGAGAGCTGTCTTAGTGTCTTATGCTCCTGTTCTTGTCAACCACAACGTGCAGCTTAAAGGCATGACGTGGGACTCTGGCTCTATGACATGTAGCATCAGCGAACATGCAGTGGAGAAACTCAGCTCTGCTGGTGTTTTGCCTGAGAGGCAGCACCCGAGGAGAACATTGTCTTGGTGGGCTGTGGTGGTCTGCAGACTCGGCCCGAGGGCTTTTATGACTTGGAGATGCAACTTTATGGTGTTCGCTGCATCGTACCCACTTTAATCGTGCCCGGTCAGCATGACGATCTCATCTTGGGCTCAAATATCATCAAACGCGTGATTCATGTCCTGAAGGGTGGAAGCGACTACTGGGACATCACGTCCAGACATGAACATCAGTCTGACCCCGACATTGAGCATTTTCTGTCGATGTTCACCAATGTTGAGCGCTGGAAAGGGAGTGAGGTTCCCGACAAAATAGGCACTGTCAAGCTCACCCAAGCAGTGACCCTCCTACCCCAGCACGAGCACCTAGTTTGGGGCAGACTCCAGGCTAATGTGCCTATGTCACCTCGCAGCACTGTTGTCGTGGAGCCGACCAGCTCCAGAGCCATGCCACGAGGTGTTCTAGTGGGTCGTCTTGTGACACCTCTCTGGGGAGATAGGTGGGTGCCAATGACAGTTGTGAACCCAACTGACAAAGTCATCACACTAAAAAGAAATAGCAAATTGGCTGCCATGTGTCCATGCTTGGCAATTGAGGATCTTGATGCCTTCCAGGGACTGCGAGCGGCTTCAGAGAAACCACAACCTGACACACAGGTACAACAGTCTCAGAGAGGCGGGAACTTATACTATAAGTCAGTGGCGAACCGTGCCATCAGAACTGGGCCTTCTATGTGGTAACCCCCCCCCCCAAACACACACACTAGAGAGCTGCGCGGCCCTGAAATCTCGGCCCGAGCTACCCCCGGCCCGTGACATGCAGACCCGTGCCCGATCCGGCCCAGATGAGTTAAGAAATTAATTGGCCCGAGCCTGTTGCGAGGCCCGAACCCAATATTACGATATAATGACACATCTCTCCCTCTCTCTCTGTTCGTCTGCAGCCTCTCTCTCTCTCTCTCTCTCTCTCTCTCTCCCTCTCTCTCTGTTCCTCTGCAGCCTCTCTCTCTCTCTCTCTGTCCGCTGCTGTACACGGACGCACACACACACACAATATATAGCCTACTGTACGTGCAAGTCTGAGGTCTCTGTGCGCACTCCGTTACAGTCTGTCAGTAACACAACCACAGTTAGCTCAATACACAGAAAGACTCAGAAATTACAAGCACAATGAACTCTAAAACCCACGGACAGGTCCAAAACTCCCCCTGCCCACCGACATCAGCTGCCCCAGCCCCCAGCGCCACCAGCAATAAAAGAAAATGTTGTTCTTGAAAATGACGTTCACTTGATGACAAAACCCATTGTCTTGAAAAGCAACAAGCAAGCCCTCCAAGCTAGCCTGGAAATGGCGAAAATATAGCTTGACAGCTCCAGATTAAATCCTTTGAAAAGTACCCGTGTCCATTTCCTCATCAAACCCCATGCATGTCACAAGCACATCATCATAAACTCCTCCCTCCTTGTCGTCCGTGACGGTCCGTCTCGTTTCCTGGTTGGCTTGGATTCGCCAATCCCTGGACATATCCCACCCACAACTCAACTAATTGTGATTGGCTAACGCCACAACTAAATGATATTCTGATTGGTTAAGACACCTGTCATCAAAATTGTCATCCTCATGTCATGACTAGAGTCGGTCTTCGCGAAGGGTTGCTGTCAATCAATACCATTTGCAGATGGAGGCTGGTCCAAATATTTAACCCCATATTTGCTGAAACAAAGTGAGTCCAAGATCTGAACAATTTAGCGACAATATTACTGTTATTTCAGTTAATAAAAACTAATAAATAACAAATACAAATAATTTATTAGGGGGAAATTATTTGCTTTTCAATTTATTTTATTTTCTTATTTTTTTATTCTTGGGTATTCAGTGAATACCTAGAAGGCCCTGATGGTTCGCCACTGCTATAAGTACAGATCTTGGTACCCTCTAGTTAAAGTCTAAATTCACTCCTTGTACCCCGTAGTTATACTATAACTACACTCCTTGTACCCCGTAGTTATACTATAACTACATGCTTATTTGCGGGCTGTATTCTAAAGCGTTACCATTATTTTGTTTCATGTACTGCAGAACAGGAACCTGCTTTTTTTCATTTTTATTCCTTCCTGTATAAATAAAGTGAACTGAACTGAACTGAATATCTCAAGAACTATACATCACATCGCTTATATTTCAACATTCTGAGTGAGAGCAGAATTAGCTCAAGAGTTTGCTGTATAATATATGCATGTCGTGTTAAAGTTGTGTGAACTGTCGCGGTTTTTAAAATGTAAACAGAGTTAGCCGGCTAGAGTCAGACACTAAGCACATAGGGTTCCATTGCCATTGCCACCCAGTGACTTGGTTTGTTTACCAAAATGCTGCTCGGTTGATCCCTCGTATAGTGTAGGCTACGTTGGTGCCAGAGCCATCCGTGCCATAAAAGTGATCAGTAAACATCTTAAATTTGATCGAGAAATACAGAAAGCTGCAGTAGTTTAAGTGAGAAGAGATAGAAGCAAGCATGGGTGACTTTTTAAAGATTACCAAAGGATATAAACGGCAATTTAGTGATTTTATACAGAAATGCTTTATTCTAATTTGGTTTCATTATATTGTAGAAACTTCTGCAACATTGAGCATAACTTTCTATATCTTGATGAATCTTTCCATCTCATACAGGTCATTGGTCACTCTGAGGAGGACAAACTAGATTAGAATTTAACCGATAAAGCGTATAGCAGCTGGGTTCTTTAAAGAACAAATCAAACATTTTACTTTAAGTCAAAGAAAATGGTAGAACAGTTGCAAATAATTTGATCATGGAGTAGCAGATAGATAGGGTTTATCACAACAGGAGAATTTAGATAGCGTCCAGGAAGCTGTGAATTACATAAGTATCATACATTATTTGTTTGAAATAAATTTCCTGCGATTGTCCGCTTCCGGTGTAATTTTTACACTGTTTTAACTTGACAAAAAAAAGTCTATGAGGATTTTACAGCAGAGCCATTCTGCTCTACAGCCGTGTCGTTCAGGTGCTGGGATAACGTAATGCATTGTGGGTAGTCGGCTACTGTGGCTAATGCTAGCGGCTAGCGTAATAGTTACTTTACATGGCAGTAAAACGCCACTGAATGACCAAATTGATTTAACTTTTAACCATTTCGAGTAACACTGTTTCCATACGGACCCCCAGCGTTGGTTAGTTGTTTATAAGGTTAAGACTATATTTATAACTTTTATAACGTACTCCAGTTTCCGGTTTATAATTCGGGTCTGCAGCCGAGTATAACAAAGGAAATGGCAAGCTGCAACAATAAGTCACGTTAAACCGGACCTTGTAACCACAATTATTTTTTACAGTGGGGCATTCAAAAATAAGGTGGATAATAAGAATATGAAGTGTGTGTGTGTGTGTGTGTGTGTGTGTGTGTGTGTGTGTGTGTGTGTGTGTGTGTGTGTGTGTGTGTGTGTGTGTGTGTGTGTGTGTGTGTGTGTGTGTGTGAATGTGCGTGCGTGCGCGTGCATGCGTATGCGTGTGTGTGTGACTGAGCAGAATTGTGTTCAGCTTCAGCTATGCCATTTTACGTGCGATCGGCCTGAATCTCTCAGGAAGTGTAAAGAGCAGCCCTGACCTAGTCTCGCTGGCCAGCCTCCTCTCCCTTCCGTCCGAGGAGTCTGGCGCCGCAGGTCTCCATGGGATTGTAATGGGCGGCGCTTAGCGGCAGTGCCCTTGGAAAATAGTTTCAAACAATCCAACTTGTTGTTTTCAGCGTGTAGCAACGAGCTAGCGTGTAGGTTTCTTTCGTTAGCTTGCTAGCTAGTTAGCGTTGTTGTTGTCACTATTTACAGCGACACACAGGGAGGAGGGAGCGGAAGCCGCTCTGATTGACATGGTCGGAGCCAATGACAGAGTTTGTAATAAGCCGGGAGCGGACATCCGGCTGCCACCTAAACAGTCGCTCAAATGGGAGAGCAGAGTAGAACAGGGGAGGGTTTATCCCAGTTATGGAGACCTGCGGCACCAGACTCCTCAGATGGAAGAGAGAGGAGGCTGGCCAGCGAAACTACGGGTGACCTAATGGAGAAGGACTTTTGAATTAGCTAATTAGGGCCGACTAAATGTGCAGAAATGGCTAAATAGTGGCCAAAATGCCTCAACACAGGTTCAGCACCATGGGGAGCTCCAGATTGGAGCAGCACACAGCACAGGTGAGCGCAGTTTGAATCAGCCAGTGAACTCTGGAGCAGCGCACGTGTGAGCTGAGTTGTAATCAGCCACTGAAGAAGAAAATGATGCCTGTCAGAGTGGATGATGATATTCAGCTGGGACATGGAGATTGACATTGGTGGTACAATGCAATACAATAACATACAAATAACACCGTGATATAGTTTACTTTATGCAGAGGTGCAAATTAAGCTTTATTCAAGCCAGGGTTGTTGTAGTGATATATTTCAGCCACTACACCCCGGCACCGCGCCTTTCTAATATTTGAGCTGAGAGGATTCACAGATGCTATTGGTATATTTCCAATCAGCCAATTGACATGACAGTTATTCATTAACTCATTCATGGCCAGTTTAGGACTGCCAATATTTAGCACAGGCCAAAGATTTTCATAATTGTTGGTCATCTTTCAAGACCCACAGTAAATTATCTATTAGCACCAAAGTGATTTGCAATACCTCAAAATGAAGATGTACGTCTCTGGGTTCACGAGGGGAAAAAAAGTGAGCTTTTAGCATGTTCTGTACTCTACTTATAGCCATTTATATACACCCTGTTTTCACCAAAAAGGTCTCTCTGAGAAGAGAAATTGCAGAAAATGGCATTTTTGTAAATCACACAATCTCAGGCAGAACTCGCTCTCAATTCTTTTATTTTGAACTGACATCAGACATGTAAATATTATTCGTTATGACACAAATGACAAATATATATATATATATATATATATATATATATACTGTATACATGAAGTGCTTTTTTTACATTCAACAATACAGTTTACTCAGTGTGAGTGAGTGTGATCATAGAATAGAATGCAGAGATCAGTGTAGTCTCTCTCTCACACACACACACACACACACACACACACACTCCTTACCGCGAGATCATCCGGGTCCTGTCGCATTGGAATCCAGTCTTCCTCGCCCTCGACAGGAAAGTGGCCGTGCTGCTTGGCTCTGTGTGAAAGCCATTTATGTGGCGAGGCTGCTGTTCTCCTCCTCCTCACACAGTTGTGACTCCGTCTCGTCTCTTTCGGGCTGGGACACAGGAACGGGGTCCAGGGACCAGGATCGATCATGTTGGTCACGGGTTTGACTACTGCGAACGATCGATGTCCGCTGCCCTGCAGCAAGCCGATCAGCTCGTGCAGCGCGCCGAGGGGTGTTTCAATGGCGTTTCTCCTCTGCACAAGGAAGCGCGTTTCTCTGTTTTCTGTTTTTGCTCCTGCTCATTTCAAAACAACAGCTGCGGTATGTGTTTGATAACGTGTTGTCGGATTGTCTTTGAGGCTAGGGACCTGATAACATGTCACAGGCTGGGGAAGTGTTTGAACTACGCGCTGCACTAATAAAAACAAAAACACGTCAAACACGTCTTTGGCGTGGATGGCTATTCCTGATAACACGTCAAAGACGTCTTTGGCGGTGTTAAGGGTGTGATCACACCTACAGTTTGTTTTCCTTGGTCTGAACCAAAGTGGAAAGGTTTACTTACTTGCATTTTTGTATTTGGTTTGTGGCCAGTTACAAACAAACCAGGGCTTGTGAACAAAAGTATCTTGAACTCACAAGTTGTTCATTGGGGACATACTAGGTTTGGCTACTACTCATCCTAGGAGGTTACAGCATTTGGCAGTGGGGGGTGGAAGGGTGGGGGGAGGAGGGGTGGGGGTAGTTGAAACAAGTCAGATTCCAGTCCCTGTAACTACAGCTAAACAAGATGTTTAGACGTACACACGTTGACATGATTGACCTTCACTATAGTGTTCATACCAGTTAAGAACTTTTAAGGAGTTGGGAAATGTGTCCCTTGGCCCAATGTTGAGGAGCATTTCACCTAATCTTGAAGCCTTGCATTTTGCGGTGGTTTGTTTCCTATAGTTGGTTTGGATTATGTGCAGTTTGCATGGAAGAGGACAGAGATCTGTCACTCTCTCTCTGCCGCACGCCCACACGCACACACACACACACACACACACACACATTATTCACATCCTACCTATACTTCCTTGACTACTATTATGTAATTTATATTTTGTTTATTTAGGTGGAGGTTCCCTATAAGCCCCCTGGGCTTATTTACCTCTCCCTGCACAGTATACCTTTGTATTGTACAGTTGTCATTGCTGTGTATATTTTATTGTTTTGTTTTTTACTGTCCGAATAAATAAACTAACTAACTAACTAAACTATCTGTATTCACTGGTTATTTGGTACATGCACCCACGTTTGACTGGCATTGTTCTCACCAGCTCAAACAAAATGAACTGAAGGAGTAAACGCTCCACAGTCTGCTGAATAAACTGCGCGAATGAACGCACCCTTAGCTAACCTAGTATTTTCCTTGTCATTCAGTCAGTTTTAAACAGAAGAAAATGGGCAAAGTGTGTGTGTGTGTGTGTGTGTGTGTGTGTGTGTGTGTGTGTGTGTGTGTGTGTGTGTGTGTGTGTGTGTGTGTGTGTGTGTGTGTGTGTGTGTGTGTGTGTGTGCGCGCGCATGCATGTGTGTGTGGGCTTTGGAAGACACCATCCACTATTAGCAGCTGGCACATGTGGCTGTGTATTACTCAGTGCCTTCGCATTCACATCGAGTCGTCTATACGCCACCGTGATTAGTGAGAAGTGCAACCTAACATGCAATCGGTATTATTATACAACCCCAGTAACATACCATGAAACATACATGGAGCATATGTCCCAACATACATGCACGTGGAGCACCGTATGTCCTAAACGCCAGCGTTTGATGATTTATTGGTAAATAGGATCACCCGTTGTTACTCGACGTGAAAACCTCAGCGTGTTCCCTCAGATGTTTTGAGAACAGTGTGGTTTTGTCATGCAGGGCCCTGGGGAGCTCCTGTCTCTCTCTAGCCATGCTAAGTCTTAATGAGCCATCCACATGCACAGGACACTCTCTGCTCTTCCTAATGGACCGGCTCGCATGGAGGGCCGCACCTGCCCACCCCATCTGCCCCCCCCCCCCCCACACACACACACACACACACACACCTCTCTCCCCTCTCCTTTTTGCTGCAGATTTGCGTCTGTCTATCCTACATTTTTGGTGGCAGATAGAAAAGCATTGATGTCTCTTCTGCCTATAGCCCATCCCATCCCATCCCTTCCCTTCCCTGTAATATTTGACTCAGTGCAATATTGTGATGCATAACCTCTGTGACGGGGACTGGTGTTTTGGGTAACAAGTAGGCCAAGGACATTTTTTTTTTCAGATTATGAAAGTGCAGGTATACTTTCAAATGATGTCATATATTGAAATCTGAGAATATTTGAAGAAGATTATGCTTCTTTGGATTTTGGTACTGCTAATAGCCAGTGTTAATGATGAAAACTATGACAAATGTTCATTGACGACCTATTTCACTGATGAAACTCGATGTTAACTCAATAAAAATAAAGTTGTGATGACAAAAACTATGAGGAAATCTATTGACATTTTCATCAACAAATAAAAACTAGACTAAAATGTTAGGAAGGGTCGGATTGGGAAGCGATCCAATCAGAAGAGTAGAAGAAGAAGTTAAATCTGTGTGGGTATTGCACGTGCAAACCTTAATGCCATTCCATAAAAACAGATTAATAGATCTTTCCAATGAGTTTGGAAATTCTAAAGAAACAAGAGAAACCCGCCCTGAAAGTTGGTGAACAAGCTTAGTTTGCCAACAAATTACACGTATTTAGTGATCTAAAGGCTGTTACACACCAAGAGCGACGCAAATATATACGGCACGAAATTGCGATGCGAATTTTGACCCTCCTTTCAATCACAGCAACAGATGTGTACATGTTGGAAGCGGATTTGTGAAAAATCGACCATTGACCGGACCCCCCCCCCCCTCCAAAAACAACAACAACAAATACAACCGCGACAACCTTTGAACTGATTTGTGCGAGTTTCACCATCGCCTACTTGTTACCCCTTTCACCAGACCAAGGGCCCTATCTTTGTACGGCGCTATCCTTTGCACGCCTCTTATTGCTATCTTCCCAGCGTCTTAGGCTTCGTTCACACAGGGCACCTACGCCTCGCCTTGCCTCAACCCACGCCTACATACCTTGAGCTGGGCATGAACCTATCACACGCTTTTGCGATCACACTGGACGCCTATTCCACGCTGAACCTGAGCTGAGTCAAAAGCGCTTCTCTCTCCCGAGTGTTTTTTTTTCACGTGTGGTCCCGAATTATCATGGGTAGGTAAAATAAATCTGATATATTTAATGTGCTATTGGTGCTGGATATGTATATGTCATAGAGAACTGGATGCTGTTGTACTAAGTGGATTAACTTTTCATTGACCATCTTGCTTCTTATTTGTTTATCGACAGGGAGAAAGCCCCACGTAATAGCCACCCGTCAATCACTCTCTCTCTCTCTCTCTCTCTCTCTCTCTCTCTCTCTCTCTGCTCAACGCTGTTGTAGTAACACTATTTTATTTTGAAATTCAGTTGACGTTGCCATTTCCAACGGATATTGTCGCGTTTTTCCTTCATGGCTTGACAGAAAAAGTCACGCGCCTAGTCGGCTTGAAAATAGAACTCGTGCCTAAACGATAAAATCGGCGCAGCCCACGGCGAGGCGTGGGTACACGCAAGGTTCACGTTGAGGCGCCCTGTGTACACAGCCTCATTGACTAAAAAGGACGCCTATTTTTTTTTTTTTTTTTTACTTTTTATTGTCATCTTGTATTTATATACGTTACATCTTGCTCATATTATTTTGTAATGATGGCAATTTTTTTTTTTTTTTTTTTTCTTTTTTTGTAAATATAATAAAGACAAAGAAATGCTTATAAACATACATATATAACATATTTTCCATACATAACATGGGTGTATGCTTCACCCTGTGATGCTCCACGTAACCTACAGATACAAGTACAAATGCAAAGTGCCTGTAGACATAAAAAAGAAAGAAAAAAGAAAAGAAAAAAGAAGACAAAAATAAATAAAATAAAAATAAAAATACAGATACAAGTAAAATAAAATAAAATACAAAAAAATAAATAGTGCTCCCCTATGTGACTGTCGACATTGGTATATGAAACATCAATTCACACATTTCAGGTCATTATTGGTATTTTGTCTAGTTACACTGAGAGAGATTACTTAACCGCCTGGTAGTAATTTGACCAGTTAGACCATCTATCTTCAAATAGTATCAGATTCCCCCGAATCTTATAAGTTAGATACTCCATCTGGTAAATTTGTTGAACCGTTTCTCTCCATTTGTTTGCCGAAGGGCTTATTTTTTGAAGCCAATTTCTTGTTATTTGCTTCAGAGCTGTTATACGCAGTATCCTCACTAGGTATTTGTCATTTTTATTTTTTATTTCTTCCACCGTTCTGCCCAACAACACAGAGTTTACATTCAGATGGATGGCAGTCCTTAAGATGGTGTTAATTTCCTTCTGTATATTGTTCCAAAACGGTTGTAATATTGGGCAAAACCAAAAGATGTGGCCAAAGTTGGCATAAGGTTCACCACACTCCCTCCAGCAGTTTGGCAAAGTGTTACCGTTATATTTAGCTTGTTGTACTGGTGTTATAAAGTACCGTGATTGTATTTTCCATGCATACTCTCTCCAATAAGGAGAGGCTGTCGTCGTGTGTACATTCCGGTTCATTTCCTTCCAAATGACCTCCGATATGTTTGTATTAAGTTCTTCTTCCCATTTTAGTTTTGCCTTTGTGTCTTGTTGCTTATGGCTATTTTCTAAAATAGCATAAACTGCTGAGATTTGGTGTGGTATTCTGACCTTGCCATAATTATTTACCAAAAATTTAACCAGTGGATGAAGCGTATTTCTAGTCTTCCCTCTTATTTTACTTTTCTGAATGTAACTTCTTATTTGTAAATATCGGAAGAGGTGGGAGTGTGGTAAATCATAAAGTTGCTTTAAGGATTCAAATGACATAATTCCATTCTCATTTAAACATTGTCCAACTATGGTCAGTCCTTTCTGTGCCCATATATTAAAAGTTATACCGTGAGTATTGGGAGTGAAATCGGGGTCCTCCTGTATCTCTCTCAGTGCAATAAGATCATCCTTTATTTCAAAATTTCTCTTAATTCGACTCCAAGTCTCCAAAGTATTTCTGATCATTGAACTGTCTGTTACTTTTGTCTTTCGTGGGTTCTCTGTACAAAAAAGTATGTTTTTTATTGAAACATGACACATATGCTTCTCAATCAACCTCCACCTTGCTTCAGAATTGTCGTTTAACCAAGTGCGTGTTGACTGCATTTGAGCTGCATAGTAGTAGTGTTTTAGATTGGGAAGAGCAAGTCCTCCCTTCTCTTTAGCCATTTTAAGTGTCTTCATTTTAACTCTCGGTTTTTTATCATCCCACACAAATTTACTTAACATTCTATCCCATGTTTTAAAGACATTTGCACTTATACACACAGGTAATGTCTGAAATAAAAACAGAAACCTGGGGAGTACATTCATTCTGATTGCATCTATTTTTCCACCCAACGATAGAATAGCAGTTCTCCACCGGTTTAGGTCTTGTCTAATTTGTACTTCAAGACAGTTGTAATTCGATTCATAAATTAACTTAATATTCTTTGGTATAACAATACCCAAATATTTCACTTTGTCCTTGTCCCATTGCCATAGATATTTTTCTTTCAGTTCTCTGCTGACAGGGGCTCCTACAACCATTGCTTCACATTTCTGCATATTTAACTTATAGCCAGAAGCTAGACCATAATCATTAATAGTTTGCATGAGTGCTGGTAGTGATTTCTCTAAGTTTGTGAGATACAGGACCACATCGTCTGCGTATAACGCCAATTTGTGCTGGTCCTCTGCTATTTTCACCCCTTCGATTTCATCAAACATCCTGATGTATTCTGCCAGAGGTTCGATACAAATTGCAAAAATTAAAGAAGACAATGGATCCCCTTGTTTTGTCCCCCGTTTTAGCTCAAAGCTGTCTGAGAGGGTTCCATTTGTTCTGACTTGTGCTCTTGATGTTTTATACATTGCTTGAAGCCATTTGATAAAAGTGTCATGGAAGCCAAACTTAATACATGTTTCTAAAATAAATGTCCATGACACCCTATCGAAGGCTTTCTCAGCATCTAAGGTAAGAATCAGTGTTTGAATATTCTTTTTCTGTGAGTAATCTATTATATTCAAAGTCCGTCTAACATTATCACAAAGATATCTATCTGGGATAAAGCCTGTTTGGTCTGGGTTTATAATATGCGGAATAATCTTTGACAGTCTATTTGCTATGATGCTACTTAATAGTTTTTGGTCTACAAAAACTATTTAAAAGCGTGGGTAAAGACAAGGCGTAGGCAAGGCTTGGGTGCTGTGTGTGAACGCAGCCTTAAGCTATTGTCTGCCTCCACCGTCCAGTTTTGCGCTGGGATGACACAGGTGTAGGCGTGGCCCAGGCGTGTCCGTGGGCCTCTAGCCTATCATGTGTCTCGCACAAGTGTCATTTAGCGCTCTGGCGAAGATACTGTCGGTTTGTTCCGAGCGCAAAGAGAGGTTTGGGCGTTGCCCATGCCAAAAGAGACGTTCCAGCGCAATGTGTTAGAAAAAAAGGCCTTGGGTGCTCTCAATTTTAACGCCACCAAATAGCTGGTCTTAGCGCAGCAAACCCTCTACGCCAGGCATACGCCTGAGCGCAGACAGCTATTCTCCTGCGCAGTGCAGGAAATCCTCGCTTGGATAGGCCCATTACGCACGGCTCGCGCACGGATGATTTTCAACTAACCTACACTGCAGAAAAAAACACACCTTGATTTAACAATCAGAATTCGTTTGTCATGGTTTTGTGTGAAAAAGTGATTTGCGTTTTGAATTGGATTACCAGGGGAACGAGGGTCTGGCGGGGCGGGAGTCTGTGTGTAGTGCCGGGAGGGGTGCTTTGTGCTCGGCTAGTGTGCCGTGTCCTGGAGGGGGGTCTCACCGGAGAAGGTGTGAGCTGGGCCGGGTAGGCAGGCCGGGTGGGTCGGTGCACAGGGTGGGTAGAGGCATCTTTCGTGACGGTTTCCCCGTGGCGAGTAGGCTATTGGAGTCGTAGCCTACTTCATGTGTTTTATGTAAAAACTGTGATCGACAACACTACCCAGCAAACATCGTCTTGACCGCGACGTCACCAGACGAGAGAATTCCCGCAAGTCATCTACCCAGAAACTCTGACTTTAGACTGTCCCTTCAAAACAATAAATATTGATCTCATATGAAAACATCACATGTAGGTGTCTTTTGTGTTTTTGTTGAATAAAATGACATTTGATTGACAATTTACCTGTTGTGTGATCAGATAGTCACAGTGTGACGTGCCCTCCACGTGCAATGACGACTATTATTGAACGCCCTTTTCTTTTTTTAACTATGAAAACAGTTTATGTCATAAAAGTAGCCATAGCAAGTGTATCTTATTGTATTTATCACAAGCTTCCTGAATTCTGTGGTGTATTGTCCCATTACTCTTGCCTTAACTGAACGCAGTGTGTTCCGGCTCTTGGAAGTTGTGCTGTATGGTGCTGTCTGCTAAATAAATGGTCAAGCCACGTTGGTTACATTATCGTAAATGATATACCTGTCTCATCGCTGGTTGGAATCATGAAACAGAATTAGCGAGGCAGCCTAGCAATGCAAGTTCCAGTAACGACCGTCACGTCAAAAGCTAAGTTTCCAATGTTAAGGACTCTATATATGATACAATTCAGATAGTATTTCTAACAAGTTCCATAGCCTAATGGTTAAGATACGGGACTCCAAAGCGGGCGCGGGCGTCGCCGACGATGTCATTTCTTTTTTTTCTTTCGATGTAGCAAAAATTGTTGAATCTGGACATACAGTAGGCTATATGCAACGCTGCTGCATGCACATTGTGCAGATTTGTATCTGAATATCTGAATATAGCCATTGTGGGAGCGGCATATTTCAATGTTGTGGGGAAGTAGATGAATTACGTCGCTACGATTTCCATTACGGATATATTTTTAGACCCTGACTAGATGTAGTGGTTTGACGTGTAGCACACGGTCGTTATACGTGAAAATGTTTGCTGGGTATGGTCATTTTCCCCCTTACAGTGAGGCAGCGTTGTGCGCGGTCCCTCGGATATTTCTGGCACCAAATCACTTTCTGACACAACACCGGCCAGTAGGCTATACAGTAACCATTAATAGTATACAGTAACCTCTCTCCCTGTAATTGCACCATGCAACAATAGCTTAACCCGAGTGGACAATTCTGGTATAGGCTATTGAAATAGGCTAGAATTAAAATCTCACACATCTACCCTATTAAAGAAACAATTATTTTTAGATGTGTAGGCCTATGTTATTAGCCTATATGAACGAAACGTCTAATTACAGTAAGCGAACGCTTTGGGACATCACTGCGTAATTGCGCGGCGGCCCTCTCTCTCTTCCCTCTCTCGTTCCCCCCCCTTCTCTCTCTCGCTCTCTCTCTCTCCCCCCCTCTCTCTTTTCTCTCTCTCTCTCTGTTTCTCTGCTTGCTCTCAGCAAGAAAGAAGCTGGTGACGTGATGACGGTGACGCTGTGGCTTTTAAGGGGAGTGATCTCACCTTGTGAATCCTATATGGTCATAAACACGCCTATGGACGTTTGAGCCGAGATGACGTGAAGTGCAGCGGGCCGACACGCCCACAGTTAGGGCTTTGCGTGGCGCTATTCCAGCGCAAAACGGGCGCTAACGCAAAATTACCGCTGTTGCGAAGATAGGGCCCCTTGTCACAATTGCTGCCTCTTGCACCTTCATTGCCATGGTAGCATCATGCATTGCCATTTGCTATTGTTCTTTTTCATTGTATTCTGACTCTATATCATATTTATATTCATATCACTCTTGTGTGATCTCTGTTTCTTTTATGCTAGCTTTCATATTTATATACATGTTGCTTTTTGCACCTTGTCTTTGTATTTATGTCCTATGGTCCATAGGCTATGGAGCCAGAGTCTACTTGTACAACCGGAGTTACAATCAACATGTTGAATGTTGAATCTTCCCTCTCCTCTCCTCCTCGGTACCCGGAGCCAGCCTCTGTGCTGCTGAGCCACTTCTATAAGGTAACACATAATAGACCTTGCTCTGTTCTGCCTCAATTGCCATCAGGAAGATGAAATCCAACTAATGACCCGGTCTTGGGGAAGTGACCAAGATGTGTAAGAGTGTTAGTCACCGAGAGGGTTTTAACCCTCAAGTATAGGCCCAATAAATGCATTGAGGATGGGGATTTCTGTCCTCTGTTCCCTGAACCATCCTAAACAACCAT
Source organism: Poromitra crassiceps (assembly GCF_964638095.1). Lineage (NCBI taxonomy): Eukaryota > Metazoa > Chordata > Actinopteri > Beryciformes > Melamphaidae > Poromitra > Poromitra crassiceps. Next base: position 118,855,238 of record NC_139623.1, read on the forward strand.
ACAGTGTTTATAAAAAACAGAACTGAAACTGTTACGTTATCCCAGCCTACAAGCCTGCTTATTAGCGATACTAGATACAGGAGTCTGTGCCGCTGACAATCAGGCATTTGAGTGACAGTGATGTATCTGTAGCCTACGTTACACCAACAGTAAACAACTGTTCTCCTGTGGCCACCAGCCTAGCACACAGAATTTGCATAAATACATAATTTTGTTCAGTGTTGTTATATTCACCTTATTCACCACGCTCACTTTTTCTCTCTTCCGCGTTAGACGTGGGGCGGCTGTAGCTTTAGCTCAGCAGGTAGAGCGGGTCGTCCACTAATCGCTTTGGATAAAAGAGGTCGGTGGTTCGATTCCCACCTCCTCCAGTCTGCATGTCGAAGTGTCCTTGGGCAAAATACTGAACCCCAAATTGCTCCTGATGGTGTGCCAGCACCCTGCCTGGTAGCCTGCCGCCATCGGTGTATGAATGGGTGAATGTACCTACTGATTTGTAAAGCGCTTTGGATAAAAGCGCTATATAAATGCAGGCCATTTTTACCATTTACCATTTAGACGCAATTGTATTTGTTCTTCCGGTTCAGCGCTGGCCGCCGATTTCAAAACAAAACGTCACTATGAATGTAGTTTGTCAACAGTCAGAAGCTATACTGCGGCCAACTTCAGTTACATGTTCATTACTGCTGCAAGGAGCCGATGGCTGTACCCGGTCGGCATTTAACGTTAGTTACAAAAGCACGTCGACAGTGTTTTCTCACTGCCAGTAAGCCTAGTCCGACCGGTCAGCACAGCCAGCGCTCTCAGTCCTCGCTCCTCGTTAAATATTTCCAAATAGGCGTTATTCTGATAAACTGGTCACATATTTGGAATGTTATGTTCTCATCCGAAAAAATATTAAAACTTTAAAACAGTTTGTTTTTTTGCTTCAAAACAGTGTTTTTTAAAAATGACTACGGTAGGCGTAATCTACTTCCGTGTCTAAAACTGAAAGACGATTACAAAATGATGTCATGCAGAAGCGTCCTTATATGCACAAATATTAATTAATACACAGGACAAGATGTTACTATCCCTTGTGCCAAAATCCGAGGAAAAACACATTTAGAAGCCCAATCCAGAATAAAACAAGCTAACAGGCTAACAAACTAATACACAAGACACAAATCACCAGTTACCTACCCTAGCCAACAGCAGTATGAAGCATGTCATTGGGGTTTTCAAGTGGGCACCTTCCTTCACCGACGTTTCGTTGTTAGGCCCACGACACCTCAAGAAGGCTTAACGGTGTAATCCAGCGTCCTGGAAACACCCCCCTCCATGCTACCACTGCACAACTGCATATTACCTCACTATCTAAGCCTAGCTAACCAGGTCGGTTCGGTATGACATTCCTGACTACACCAACACTGTCAATGATTCAGCCCTGTTGATGCGGACCGTCAATCATGACCAACAACAAACAATCCCTGACTACACCACCACTGTCAATGATTCAGCCCTGTTGATGCAGACCGTTAATCATGACCAACAACAAACAATCAATCTGACCTTAGCGAGCTCCCCAGCTAGCATGTTTCCTCCTTATCCACAGCCATTCACTTGCTCGTTCTGCTGCCTGAGACATGTTGCTAACCGCAAGCTTCAGGCTCCGTCCCCGAATGCCCAACTCAGTTAGTAAGGCAATAACGGACTTTGCCACAAAACCACGGCAGCCCACCTCTACAGGCCGCACTCGAGCCCTCCAACCTCGCTGCTCTGCCTCTGCTGCCATTTCAGCATACCTAGCTTTCTTGCGCTCATAAGCCTCCTCAACTCGATCTTCCCACGGGACTGTGAGCATGGCCGTAACTAGGTCTGAGGACGGGGAACTCCGGACCTCCCCTAATATTTCAGAGATTTTTTTTTTTTTTTTTTTTTTTAGCCTTTATTTAACCAGGTTTGTCCCATTGAGATCAAAGATCTCTTTTACAAGAGAGACCTGGCCAAGAAACAGCAGCAACACAAAGTTACAACAAACAAACACATAAACACATACAATTGAAAAACATTAAAATTATCAAATAAAAGATTTGCATACAGACAGCCTGTTCTCAAGAGATTTTACCATAGCCTTAAAACCATTTAAGGTTACTAAGCTATTAAGTTTAAGATCAGACTGCAGACTGTTCCATGCGGTGGGTGCAGAGAACCTAAAAGCTTTCTTCCCCAATTCAGTTCGGACTTTGGGAACAGAAAATTGTAGAGTGTCCTGAGAACAAAGATTGTAAAAAAATAAAACAATCTGCATGGAAAAGCATGAAAAACACGGGATCGCTTTTATTTTGAAACGAAAGGCAGGTCAGGCAGGAAGTCATCTGACGCCGCGTCCGCGGTAACTTGATTCCGAGAGAGCAGCAGCATGGTGGTGAGTGATGACTGTCTGTCTGCCTGGCGAGATAATTGAAGGTGAGCGAGCTGCGAGACAGTGAGCGAGTGAATGACAGTGAGTGACACTGACAGATTTTTTAGCAACAACCAAGAAAGTAAGTGTCTAGTCTGTCTCTTAAGTAATGTTACCTGTGTGACACGTTGGGATGCTACTGGCTAATCATGCATGATGCCAATTGCCAAGCTCCCGAAGTCAGGTATGCAGGTGGCTATATGCATGGTTTCAGTTTCATGACCCAATAAGTAACAAAAAGAGGTGGTGTAAAGTTAAAGACAACATAATATATTTTATTTTATTTTTCAATCGTTCCTATCAGGAATAAATAAATGTCCCTCTTTTTATTATCGATGATGACTTTGTGTGTTGTGTACGGCTTGGGTTGTGTACCTGTGTTTGTAGGTGTCATTTTGATATGAATTTGGCTAAAACAGTTTGTGTTTGTTAGTTACAATTATGTTGACAGGAGAGCTGAGCAGGTGGTGACATGAAAGAGAATATACTGAATAATGACATCACAACAGTATAATCCTAATGTTGATTTAAAATGATATATTACTCTAAATATGGCTAAAAAAGGGGGGGGGGGAACTCAAATCCACCTCCCCTTGCTAGACCTCCCCTATTTCGGAACAATGGTTACGGCCCTGACTGAGTTCGATAAAATAAACTCTCTTCTCTACGTCAGACCACAGAAGTCCGGACGTAGCCGGGTGCTAACTATATATGCTGGGATGACTAGCTGTTGATTCAAGTCAACCCTCATTTCCCAGGCTCCACCTACACTTAGCTGCCCTAACTTGTGCCTGACCTTAATTGGTCTAATCTTTTCTCCCTCACGTACAAATTTGATCTGTCTAGTCTCTTTGCTAGCAACTAGAGAATTTACTTCTAGCCGCTTTTCCTCAACTGCAGCTGCCAAACATTTCAACACCTGGTTGTGACGCCAGGTGTATCGCCCCTGGGAGAGACTGACCTTACACCCTGACAGTATATGCCTCAGTGTACATACACTAGAACACAACGGGCAGGCACCATCCTCGCCCAACCACTGATTTAAGTTCTGGGGAGATGGCAGCACATCATAAGTATAGAAGAATAAGAATAAGGTATAGCCAAAGGTAAATTAGACATAGACCTAATGTGTTCCAGTTTTCTTTATACTGCAGTGTTGTTGTATATATTACACATAGACCTAATGTGTTCCAGTTTTCTTTATACTGCAGTGTTGTTGTATATATATTACACATAGACCTAATGTGTTCCAGTTGTCTTTATACTGCAGTGTTGTTGTATATATATTACACATAGACCTAATGTGTTCCAGTTTTCTTTATACTGCAGTGTTGTTGTATATATTACACATAGACCTAATGTGTTCCAGTTTTCTTTATACTGCAGTGTTGTTGTATATATATTACACATAGACCTAATGTGTTCCAGTTTTCTTTATACTGCAGTAGTGTTGTTGTATATATTACACATCAGTGGCGGCTGGTGAGATTGGAAACAGGGGAGGTAGCTTCGTTTCGCTTTTGCCCAAAACGCCCAAATCTCATTTTAAATTAGCATTAGGATTAGACTGTTGTGATGTCATTATTCAGTTTTAACCATCAATAATTGTTCCTTTTCTCATTATTTCATTTCTCAGAGTAAATACTGTATATTTATTTCGAGATTTTTGTCAATTATTTGTGCTGTTATGGTTATAATTAGCCTAGTTACTCACTTCTACACTATCTTAGATTGTGTTACTTATGGATGGCATGGAATTATAGTGAAAATAGATGATCCCCCCTTTTTGCTGGGGACCCCACTTTGAAAACCACTGGCTTAGGCTAGAACTGTTGTGAGAAGGTTTCAGGATTTATCTCTATGCATTAGGCTGTGATTACTATTTATATAAATCTATGTATTCACATAGATTCATGATATATTATGGTATACAGCCTACCTGTGACATCAATGTTTTGATTAATCTGCGCCAGTACCGAAAATGTAGCCTATTACTGCATGACTGATCCTATGATGTCATTGTAATCACACTCAGGTGTGCTTTCACAAGACAGGTGTTGTCCATTCAATCAGCCCATCTGTCTTTATAATGGCTGTCTTGCACTGTTTGTATGATACTTGACAAAGTCTATGGCGGAAACTGTTGTCAAATAGCGTTAAATTACACTTTATTGCATCTGGAACGAGAGTGTGTCTTCCCCTGCACTATCAACATACTCGTTTAGTTACATTCCAATTCATCAACTTTGGAGCGTTATTCCTTCCCGACATGCTAGGTTGACATGCTTCATCCCAATCGATTCCGTATTTCTTCTACTTTCATATGGTATAAAGATCACCACTCAAGCTTTAAAAATGAGCTCGCTGTCAGCCATCGATTTACAGGCGAAATTCAGTTAAAAAATGTGGGAATTTAAGGTTGCAGGTTTTATTATAAAAAATTACAGGATGAAACTTCAATACGACAAAAGTAGCGCTGCTCGGTGAACCATTTCCACGCCGAATTTAATAGAAGGCCCGGATAACTTGAAATCAATTGACTTACTTGTATATCCATGCTGTCTGTAGTGGAACCGCTGCAGCCGAGACATTGCAAATATTCCAGTTTTCTGACATTGCAAATATCCCAGTATTGCGCACCGCAAGGCTCCCGCAACTCGAAACTCGTTTTGGGTCGTAATCCAATGCAACGACTGTCTGGGTTGTGAACACTTACTGATTGATAAAAAGTAAATAAAAATAAGGGGGAAATATAATTTGCTGCTACTGTCTCAGTAAATCATTCCTGTCAGGTCATCACAGGCAGCAGCATGAATTTCACTTCCTACTTTCAGCGTGAGATACCGTGGACAATACAATGTCAATCAATGTCAGCAATCTATCCAACCAACAACCAATTAGATTTCACCTGGTTTCACCAGGCTAAGGGCGTGCTCCGCTCCAGCTCAATCTGATTGGTTGGAAAACACATCACTCTCACGTGTTCTCTGTGAATTGCAAGTGTTTTTCAACCAATCATATTTTTTCATTAGATAAATTACCAAATAAATAAACGCCCACAGGGCGAATGTTTTTTTATCTGCCTACCCCACGCTGGGACCAGGGCCAGAGTGACTTGTCTGCATGGAGCTCTCCTTTCCATCAGTGCCCTACACAGGTCACTGTTGTTGAAGCATTTTAAGAATATAATGAATGAAAAAATTAGCGTCTGCACATAAGAAAAAACACATTTGATTGATATTTTATTATAAAAAAAATATGAAAAATGAAAAATGAAAAATGAAAAATGAAAAATATAAAAATAAAAAATTATAAAAAAATTTTATATAAAATCCCCAATCTAATAGAGGAGGACCATACTCCTATGCCTCACTGGAAAAACCTCCTCTGTTACACATAGACCTAATGTGTTCCAGTTTTCTTTATACTGCAGTGTCATTGTATATTACATATTTCACATAGACCTAATGTGTTCTAGTCTTCTTTATACTGCAGTGCTGTTGTATACATTACACATAGACCTAATGTGTTATAGTCTTCTTTATACTGCAGTGCTGTTGTATACATTACACATAGACCAAAAATGTGAACAATGCACGCACCCTTTTTGCCACAGTTGATAGACTGACTAACCCACCTCTCCGTGTAGCACCTGAGTTTCTCTCCACTGTCAAATGTAATGAGTTTGCTGCCTTTTTTACAGACACAATTATTAATCAATTATTAGCTACAACTCAATAGATTCCTAACCTCCAACAATCTCCTAGATAAACTCCAATCAGGCTTCCGCCCCCACCATAGCACTGAAACCGCGCTTACTAAAGTCGTAAATGACATTAGAATTAACTCAGACTCAGGCAAAAATTCGATCCTACTGCTATTGGATCTTAGCGCTGCCTTTGAGACTCTTGACCACTCAATATTATTAGACAGGCTAGAAAACTGGGTTGAGCTATCGGGTACGGTCCTCCAGTGGTTCAGATCCTATCTTCAAGACAGGAAGTACTTCGTTACTATTGGCAATTACACATCTGACCTAACTAGTATGACATGTGGGGTGCCTCAAGGATCCATTATGGGGCCCATTCTATTCAACCTTTATATGCTCCCTCTAGGCCTAATTATGCACAAAAACAAAATAGCTTACCATAACTATGCAGACGACACCCAACTCTATATAAGTCTTTCCTCAGGTGAATAGGCTCCCTTAGACTCACTCTGTCAGTGCATTGACCAAATAAATGACTGGCTGTGCCAGAATTTCCTCCAGCTAAACAAAGACAAAACAGAGGTGATTATCTTCGGTCCCAAAGAACAAAGGCTTAAAATCGCTGCACGCCTTGAATCTCTATCCCTGAAGCCAAAGGATCAAGTCAAAAATCTTGGCGTCATTATTGATTCCGATCTCAATTTCAACTCCCACATTAAGTCCAGGGCCGGCCCGCCCTACATGCGAACTAAGCGGCTGCCTAGAGCCCCGGGAGTTGCCAGGGTTGGGAACCCCTGATTTAACTGACCTGGCAACCCCTATGGCTTCTGGGTTCTACACGCTTGCTTGACACTGATAGGGCTACAAACGAGCGTCATCATCGTCACGTTTGTTTGTTTTAAATATAACTCTAAATATGGCTAAAAGTCCAAAAAACGTCAAATTTTCTTTGGAGAGTCCCCTCCTTACAGCACCCCCTACTTAAAAGTACTTCCAGCACAGATGCCCCCAAACCCCCGCCTGTCACGTATTACTAAAGAACCCAAATGCAGGGAGAGACAACCAGGTTAGTGCCAAAGTCAATGATATTTATTGTAGAATTAGCAGGGAGGCTCTGGATGGCTTGCTGACAGGCAGGCAGGGAATCCTGAGAACACAGGGGAAAAAGGCGTCAGGCAGGCAGGCAAGCAGACGAGCAAAAAAGGCAACGGACGGCTAATAGTTCCACCTAGAGACTGGCTGGTTTACAAACCGTTCTATGGCAACGTTCCAGCGAGGACTGGTAGACAGAGAAGGATTCTTATAGTGCTGGTGATGATGATTGGTGATGACCAGCAGGTTTGAAGATTACCATGCTCAGCAGGTGTAGCAGATTCTCCTTATTAGCAGGCATCATGGATGTGGAGTTGTGACAGTACCCCCCCTCCGAGGGGCGCCTCCGGGCGACCCACCAGGCTTGTCCAGGTGCATCCTATGGAACTCCCGGACGAAATCAGGATCCAGGATGTGACGGCAAGGGACCCAGCATCGCTCCTCTGGGCCATATCCCTCCCAGTCGACGAGGTATTGAATACCGCGACCACAGCGGCGAGAGTCCAGTAGACGATGGATGGTGTATGCGGGATGATCGTCGATCATACGAGGAGGCGGGGGTGGAGGAGCTGGAGGAACTAGATGGCTGGTAGAGACAGGTTTAAGGCGAGACACATGGAAAGAAGGATGGACCCGGAGAGTGCGGGGCAGCTTCAGAAGGACCACTGCGGGGTTAATGACTTTGGTAATGGAGAAGGGACCAATAAATCTGGGAGACAGTTTTTTAGCTTCAGATTTTAAAGGCAGATCCTTTGTTGAGAGCCATACCTTGTCGCCAACCGAGTAGTTAGGCGCAGGGGTACGGTGGCGATCAGCTGATCGCTGGTACCGCCCAGAGGCTCTGAGCAGTGAAGCTCGTGCTCGGCGCCAGGTCCTGCGGCACCGACGGATGTGGGCTTGAACCGAAGGAACCAGGGTCTCCTCCTCCTGAGATGGAAACAAGGGAGGCTGATATCCATACAGGCATTGAAATGGTGACATACCGGTAGCTGATGATGGCAAGGTTTTGTGCGCGTATTCCACCCAGGGAAGTTGGGAGGACCAGGAGGATGGGTTAGCAGACACAAGACAACAGAGTGCAGTCTCCAAATCTTGGTTCGCTCTCTCTGACTGGCCGTTGGATTGAGGATGAAACCCAGATGACAGGCTGACGGTAGCACCAATGGCGGAGCAGAATGCCTTCCAGACAGCAGAAGTAAACTGAGGGCCTCGATCGGAAACTAAATCACTGGGAAGGCCGTGGACTCGGAAAACCTCCCTGACCAGCAGATCCGCAGTCTCCCGGGCTGAAGGTAGTTTAGACAGAGGGATGAAATGCACAAATTTACTGAAGCGGTCAACAACCGTAAGTATGACAGTGTTACCCTCAGAGACAGGCAGCCCAGTGACAAAATCCAAGGACAGGTGGGACCAGGGACGGCGAGGAACTGGCAGAGGACGCAGCAGCCCGGCACTGGGCTGAGTGGAGGATTTGTTTTGGGCACACACAGGACAGGCAGAAACAAAAGATCTTGTATCCTTCAAGGAAGGCCACCAGAACCGTCTGCGGAGGAAGGCTTGGGTCCGAGTTACCCCAGGATGACAGGTGAGGCGGGAAGAGTGAGCCCACTCTAACACCCGAGTTACCATAGTGCCTGGAACAAACAGGTGACCTGGGGGACCGTTACCTGAGTCAGGCTGAGTCTGTTGTGCTTCTCTGACTTCTTTTTCTATGTTCCAGGTGACGGCAGCAACCACACAAGTTGACGGAATGATCGTGTCAGGTGGGGACTTGGACTCAGACTCCATTCCATGCAAACGAGACAGTGCGTCAGCCTTGACGTTCTTGAATCCGGGCCTGTAGGTCAGAGTAAAGTTAAAACGGCCCAAAAAGAGTGCCCACCTGGCCTGACGTCAGTTGAGTCGTTTTGCTGACTGGATGTACTCCAGGTTCTTATGGTCTGTCCAGACCATAAAAGGGAGTTCTGACCCCTCCAGCCAGTGCCTCCATTCTTCCAGCGCCAGTTTCACCGCCAGGAGCTCACGATTTCCAACGTCGTAATTTCTCTCCGCTGGGGAGAGACGAAGAGACAGAAAGGCACATGGGTGCAGCTTACCGTCCTCTGAGGACCGTTGAGAAAGGATTGCCCCTATCCCAATTTCAGAGGCGTCCACCTCAACAACAAACTGCTTGGTCGGGTCCGGCTGAATCAGGATGGGTGCGGTGGTGAAGCGGTTCTTTAACTCCACGAAAGCGGCCTCTGCAATAGGTGTCCATATGAACCGTCTGGAGGTGGAGGTTAGAGCAGTTAGTGGGGCCGCAACACGGCTGTAATTGCGGATAAACTTTCTATAGAAGTTGGCAAAACCCAGAAACCTCTGTAGCTGCTTACGACCTGTGGGGCTGGGCCACTCCAGGACCGCGCTCACCTTTGCCTGGTCCATCTTCATCTGACCCCCGGCCATGATGTAGCCCAGGAAGGTGACTGAGGGAACGTGAAACTCACATTTTTCTGCTTTTACAAACAGGCGATTCTCCAGAAGCCGTTGGAGGACTTGGCGGACGTGCACAATATGTTCAGGGAGGTTTCTGGAAAATATTAGGATATCATCCAAGTAAACAAACAGAATGCGGTCCAACATGTCCCGTAGGACATCATTTACCAAACTCTGGAAGACGGCAGGGGCATTGGTAAGGCCAAATGGCATGACCAAATACTCGAAGTGCCCCAAGTGGGTGTTGAAGGCAGTCTTCCATTCATCTCCGTCTCGGATTCGGACCAGGTGGTAGGCATTGCGGAGGTCAAGTTTTGTGAAGACTGTCGTTCCCTGGAGAGAATCAAAGGCAGAGTGCATGAGAGGCAGACAGTGATATTATTTAGACCTTTGTAGTCAATGCATGGCCGGAGGGACTTGTCCTTCTTTTCAACAAAAAAGAATCCTGCACCAAGAGGTGAAGATGACGGGTGGATGAGCCCTGCGGCCAAGGAGTCTTTGATATACCTCTCCATGGACTCCCGTTCCGGCCTGGAGATGTTATATAGGCGGCTGCTGGGAAGAGGCGCCCCAGGCAGCAGCTCTATAGGACAGTCATATGGGCGATGGGGAGGCAGAGAAAGAGCTTGCTGTTTACTAAACACGGCTTGGAGGTCATGGTACTCGGGAGGTACCATGGATAGGTCCAGGGGCTCAGGAGTCAGGACCTGACAGGGGACAGACTGAGGCAGAGCTGACTGCAGGCACAGGGTATGACAGTAAGGGCTCCAACTTGAAATCTGTGCAGATGCCCAATCAATATGGGGACTGTGTTTTACAAGCCAGGGGTAGCCAAGTACAATGGGAACATATGGGGAATCCATAACAAAAAAACTTAACTTTTCTTGGTGGTTTCCCGACAGCAGGAGTTGCACTGGCTCAGTCTTTGAAGTTACTCGGGCAAGGTGACGGCCATCTAAGGCATTCGCTTCGAGAGGCTGATCCAGGCTCTCAGTGGCAAGACCTACTGTAGTTGCTTAACAACAAGTGAGTCCAAAAAACTTTGATCGGCCCCAGAATCTATTAAAGCCAAAAAATCATATGACTGACCTTTAACTGTGATGGTGGCATGCAGTTCTGGGCAGGAATGAGGAGTGAGAGGGCAGACTGTATGGCTCGCTAGGATTCCCCTCTTTCCCAACGAGCCTGTCAGTTTGAAGGACGGTGAGGACAGGAGGCAAGGAAGTGACCGGGCTGGCCACAATACAGGCAGCTGTTGCTGGAGATACGGCGTTGCCGTTCCTCCGGGTCGAGGCGGAAACGGCCGAGCTGCATCGGCTCCAGAGCAGGAGAGAAATCACGCCTTGGGAGATCTCGGCGAGCCTCGGCTTCAGTCTTGCGAGCTTGGTTGGTTGTGCTTGGCAACGGAGACGCACGCTGAGGATTGATGTTACCAGAAAGGCGGCGTGTTCTCTCTCTCCTCCGCTCACGGAGACGATTGTCGATACGAATGGCCAAGGTGATTAACTCCTCCAAATGACAAGACTCGGGATATGAGACCAGCTCGTCTTTTATGGACTCACACAGCCCATTAGAGAAACTAGCCTGGAGAGCCTCGCTGTTCCAACCACTCTCCGCGGACAAGGTGCGAAATTAGTCTAGAAAGTAGTCTGCCACACTACGGGAACCTTGACGGAGAGAAAGTAATCTTTTGGAGGCATCTTTTCCCTGCACGGGATGATCAAAAACTTGCCGAAAAGCCATAGTGAAATCGGTGTATGAGGAGGAAGTGATAACCCGCGTCTCTCATACTGCTGCAGCCCAAGCCAGAGCGCTACCCCTGAGAAGGGCCATGATATAGGCTATCTTGGCTCTATCGGTGGAATAGGACAGAGGCTGCTGATCAAAAACAATTTCACATTGCATCAAAAAAGGTCGACACAATCCAAAATCCCCGTCATATTTATCGGGGGGAGAAACCCATGGTTCCTTAGCCGGAGTGGAAGGCACAGTGGGAGACACAAGAGGGTCCAGGTTAGCGGGAGAAACAAGCGGGGTTTGCATCCCAGATACCTTGATGGCGAGATCATGGATGGCCTCGGTCATTCCCTGCAGGACATCGCTGGGCGAGTACGGATTCCTGGTTGGCTACAGCCTGGCAGACAGTGGCCAGGTCTGTGATGGGATCACCTGCTGGGTTCGGCATGGCTGGAACGTTCTGTCACGTATTACTAAAGAACCCAAATGCAGGGAGAGACAACCAGGTTAGTGCCAAAGTCAATGATATTGATTGTAGAATTAGCAGGGAGGCTCTGGATGGCTTGCTGGCAGGCAGGCAGGGAATCCTGAGAACACAGGGGAAAAAGGCGTCAGGCAGGCAGGCAAGCAGACAAGCAAAAAAGGCAACGGACGGCTAATAGTTCCACCTAGAGACTGGCTGGTTTACAAACCGTTCTATGGCAACGTTCCAGCGAGGACTGGTAGACAGAGAAGGATTCGTATAGTGCTGGTGATGATGATTGGTGATGACCAGCAGGTTTGAAGATTACCATGCTCAGCAGGTGTAGCAGATTCTCCTGATTAGCAGGTATCATGGATGTGGAGTTGTGACACCGCCCCTGGGAGGGGGCCCCTAATCTATATCCTGCTTAGGGCCCCCAGATGGCTAGGGCCGGCCCTGATTAAGTCAATCAGAAAATCACCTTTCTATCATCTTAAAAATATAGCAAGAATTAGGGGCTACATGTCCAGACAGGATCTAGAAAAAGTAATTCACGCCTTCATCTACAGTAGGTTAGAGCAGTGTTTCCCAACCGGGGGTACGGGGACCCCTAGGGGTACGCGAGCACATTGCAGGGGGTACGCGGAAAGATTGAGGATTAATACAATTTATTTTCAGATGAGAGGAGAGAGAGAGAGAAACTCCGCGCCGCAACTATTGTTCCGGGGAGCCCCGGCGGCTCCCTGGAAGGTGTTAACTGTGACACCTCTACTCTGTGAAAAACAAAAGAAGTCGTTCACGCTTGCAGGTCAAACAATAGCTCCCACTATGCGTGGCTCAAACGCCCGGCTGATCCGGATTTCGGTTCAGGCGAGCCAAGCGAAACAAGGAAAAGGGAGGCCAGGTCTAAACCGCGGCTGTTCAATGAAAAATACATTTTGTATGGATTTACCTGTACCTCAGCGGATCCACCGCAGCCACAGTGTTTTTTCTGTGGCGAAGTCCTGGCAAATAATTAAATGAAGCCAGCTCATCTGCAACGCCACCAGAGCACCAAACACGCAGCATGTCTTGGTAAGACAAACTACTTTTTCACTCGAAAACTCTCAGAGTTCAAGTCGAGTCGGGCTACAATGAAGAAAGTGTTTCAAGCAAAGCACTGGAGGTGTCGTACTCTGTGTCACTGCTTGTGGCTAAATCAAAATAGCCTAATTCAATCGTTGAGGATCTGATTCTTCCTGCAGCCCTGATGTTAGCTGAAACTATGATCGACAAGAAAGCAGCAGACGATCTCAAAACGGTTCCATTGTCAAACAACACAGTCTCTCGTCGGATCGATGATATGTCAATTAATATTGTTGGACAAGTTGTGAATAAAATGAAGCAAGCAGGTCAATTCGCTTTGCAGTTAGATGAAATGACCGATGTCAGTGGGGAAGCCCAGCTGCTGGCATTTGCTCGTTATAAAGACATGTCGGACATAAATGAACATATTTTGTTTTGCAAGAAGCTTGTAGGAAAGACAACTGGCGAGGAAATATTTCAGATTATAGACAGCTTTTTTTAAAGACAACAATCTGGAGTGGAAATCTTGTAGTCATATCTGTACCGATGGCGCAGCTGCAATGACGGGGAAAATCAAAGGACTGTGATGTGCACTGATTTGAACTTTTGCTTTTTGGATCTACTTATCTTATGTGTGATATTTTGCCTGGTAACAGCTGCCCCCAGAACTGTCAAAGCTTCAAACTGTCAAACTAGCTCAGGTGTCTTTTTAAAGGTGCCAAGTGACTGAATAAAAATAGTTGAAACTGTTACTGTGTGAGTCTGAATATATCTATCTCTATATAGGCTATATATAATATTTTGCTAATTCTCAATAAGTGTATAGCTATTTGTATTAAAGGGGAGTCATTCAAAATGATTTTAATTTAATATTGTTTTAATTTAATAATCAGTTGTGTTGGATAGTAAAAGTTGAATGAGATTAATGGAACAAATTTGGGAGAATCATCAACACGCTGTCAGGGGGTACACTTGGCATGGCAAAACAGCTCAAGGGGTACACGGCACAACAAAGGTTGGGAACCACTGGGTTAGACTACTGTAATAGCCTTTTCTCTGGTCTCACCAAAAAAGAACTTAGACAACTCCAGCTCATTCAGAATGCTGCCGCTAGAGTTTTAACAAAGACTACGAAAACTGATCATATTACTCCAGTTCTTAAGTCCTTACACTGGTTGCCAGTGTGTCATAGAATAGATTTTAAAATACTGTTATAGTCTACAAATCACTTAACGGCCTAAGCCCAAAATATATCGCTGAATTGCTCCCACGCTATGAACCGTCTCTAGACCTCTCAGGTCAGCAGGGTCCGGCTTACTAACTGTCCCTAGGATCAAATCAAATCATGGGAAAGCCGCATTCACCCACTATGCTTCTGCTAGCTGGAACAATCTGCCTGAAGACCTCAGATTTGCCCCAACTTTACTTACTGTACTTTTAAAAATAGACTAAAGACTTTTATGTTTACCATCGCTTTTAACTGCTGAAAATGTGTTTTATTCCTCTCTACGTTTTTAACTATTTTGGCTGTTGTGATGCTTTTAAATGTCTATTTTATCCTCTTCTTTTATTTTTTTATTTTTTTGTGTCGACCATCTTATGTGAAGCACTTTGAATTGCCTCTATCTGATTTTATGCAAACCCAATGCTGTGGCATGTACGGGCAACAGAAGATGCAAGGTACCAGTAGAGGGTATCGATTTCTCTAGTGCATTCAACACCATTCAGCCGCTCCTCCTGAGGGACAAGCTGGCGGGGATGCAAGTGGACCCACACCTTGTGACCTGGATAATAGACTACCTCACTGGCAGACCTCAGTATGTCAGGCTAGGGGGCTGCACATCAGAGACTGTGGTTAGCAGTACAGGTGCACCACAGGGGACCGTTTTTTCTCCTTCCTTCTTCACCCTCTACACATCTGACTTCAGGTTCAACTCGGAGACGTGCCACCTGCAGAAGTTCTCAGATGACACTGCCATCGTGGGGTGTGTGAGGGGTGGACAGGAGGAGGAGTACAGGGGCCTGGTGGATAACTTCATCACATGGTGTAAGTCCAACCAGCTGCAGCTGAACAAATCCAAGACAAAGGAGATGGTGGTGGACTATCGGAGGGCCGGGCCACCCATGCAACCAGTTTCCATTGAGGGGGTTGAGGTGGAGGTGGTCAGGTCCTATAAATATCTTGGACTGCAGCTGGATGACAAGTTGGACTGGTCTGAGTGCACGGGCACCATATACAGGAAGGGGCAGAGCCGGCTCTATTTCCTGAGGAGGCTGGGGTCCTTCAACATCAAACTCCTGCAGATTTTCTATGAATCTGTGGTCGCTAGTGTCCTCTTTTATGCTGTGGTGTGCTGGGGAGGCAATGTCAAAGTGAGAGATGCGATGCGGCTGGACAAGCTGATCAGGCGAGAGGGCTCCGTGATCGGTGGAGAGATGGACTCTCTGGTGAAGGTGGCGGAGAGAAGGTCTCTCAACAAACTGCTGTCCATCATGGACAATGACAGCCACCCACTACACACCACCATAGTAGGACAGAGGAGCTTGTTCAGTGGCAGGCTGCTGTCACTGAGCTGCTCTACAGACAGACTAAAGAAATCATTTGTCCTCAGAGCCGTTCGACTTTTTAACTCTTCCCAGCGGGGAAAGTGAGGTCATGTATGCCTTCGCTCTGTTGTCTCTGCTGCATGTGTTGTTGTTTTTTTTAGCCCTGCCTGTTTTGTTTTTTTTATTATTATGTTCTCTATTAGGCACTCGGTCACTTTAGGTTCTGGCTTGGCACACGGTCTGTTACTATCTTTTTATATATTTTTTTACTGTTTTTCTAATAATGTCTACTGTGTGTTTTTATTAACTGTATGTGAGCTGCTGGTACATGAATTTCCTTCGGGATAAATAAAGTATCTACCGGTACCTACCTACCTACCTACCTGGCGTCCAAACTACAGTATAAAGACAAAGCTGTTATGAAATGTCTATTTTATCCTCTTTTTTTATTTTCTTATGTCATCCATTTTATGTGAAGCACTTTGAACTGCATCTGTGTATGAAATGTGCTATACAAATAAACTTGACTTGACTTGACCTAATGTGTTCCAGTTTTTTATACTGCAGTGTTGTTGTATATATTACACATAGACCTAATGTGTTCCAGTTTTCTTTATACTGCAGTGTTGTATATATATTACACATAGACCTAATGTGTTCCAGTTGTCTTTATACTGCAGTGTTGTTGTATATATTACACATAGACCTAATGTGTTCCAGTTTTCTTTATACTGCAGTGTTGTTGTATATATATTACACATACCTAATGTGTTCCAGTTTTCTGTATACTGCAATGTTGTTGTATATACGGTGTGGTACGGTGGCGCAGTCGGTAGCGCTGTCGCCTCACAGTTAGCAGGTCCTGAGTTCGATTGTCGCCTGGGACACTGTGAGCGCTGTGGTTGTGTTCCCCCCCATATCTTCAGTGCCTACTGCCCAGGTGGGTTATCTCGTCGTAAGGGCCTTTCTCTCTGTGTGGAGTTTGCATGTTCTCCCCGTACCCCCCAGGGGGTTCCTCCGTATATAACCCCCCCACTAAAAACATGCAGAAGATCAGATCGTCATCGTCATCCGACCAGTGACGACAACATCCGAAGTTGGTCCCCGGGCGCTGTACGAGAAAGCGACCACTGCTCCTGGCCTGCCCCTCGGAGGAAAGGACATGCCTGGATGGGTTAAATGCAGAGGACACTTTTCACCGGCCACCGTCAGCATGAGTGTGTTGTGGCCGCATGCATGTATTGTGGTGTTCGTGTGACAATAAAAGATGGGCTTGTCCGTTACGAGAGAGATATATTACACATAGACCTAATGTGTTCCAGTTTTCTTTATACTGCAGTGTTGTTGTATATATTACACATAGACCTAATGTGTTCCAGTTTCCTTTATACTGCAGTGTTGTTGTATATATATTACACATAGACCTAATGTGTTCCAGTTTCCTTTATACTGCAGTGTTGTTGTATATATATTACACATAGACCTAATGTGTTCCAGTTTTTATACTGCAGTGTTGTTGTATATATATTACACATAGACCTAATGTGTTCCAGTTTCCTTTATACTGCAGTGTTGTTGTATATATATTACACATAGACCTAATGTGTTCCAGTTTTTATACTGCAGTGTTGTTGTATATATATTACACATATACATAGTATAGTTTAGTATAGTATAGTATAGTATAGTATAGTTTTTATACTGCAGCGTTGTTGTAGATGTATATATATTACACATATACCTAATATGTTCCAGTTTTCTTTATACTGCAGTGTTGTTGTATATATCACACATAGACCTAATGTGTTCCAGTTTTCTTTATACTGCAGTAGTGTTGTTGTATATATATTACACATAGACCTCTAATGTCTTCCAGTTGCCTTTATACTGCAGTGCTGTTGTATACAGTATTACACATAGACCTAATGTGTTGCAGTTTTCTTTATACTGTAGTGTTGTTGTATATATTACACATAGACCTAATGTCCTAATGTGTTCCAGTTTTCTTTATACTGCAGGGTTGTTGTATATATATTACACATAGACCTAATGTGTTCCAGTTTTCTTTATACTGCAGTAGTGTTGTAGTATATATATTACACATAGACCTCTAATGTCTTCCAGTTGCCTTTATACTGCAGTGCTGTTGTATACAGTATTACACATAGACCTAATGTGTTGCAGTTTTCTTTATACTGTAGTGTTGTTGTATATATTACACATAGACCTAATGTCCTAATGTGTTCCAGTTTTCTTTATACTGCAGGGTTGTTGTATATATTACACATAGACCTAATGTGTTCCAGTTTTCTTTATACTGCAGTGTTGTTGTATATATATTACACATAGACCTAATGTGTTCCAGTTTTCTTTATACTGCAGTGTTGTTGTATATATCACACATAGACCTAATGTGTTCCAGTTTTATACTGCAGTGTGTTGTTGTATATATCACACATAGACCTAATGTGTTCCAGTTTTCTTTATACTGCAGTGTTGTTGTATATATCACACATAGACCTAATGTGTTCCAGTTTTATACTGCAGTGTGTTGTTGTATATATCACACATAGACCTAATGTGTTCCAGTTTTCTTTATACTGCAGTGTTGTTGTATATATCACACATAGACCTAATGTGTTCCAGTTTTCTTTATACTGCAGTAGTGTTGTTGTATATATATTACACATAGACCTAATGTGTTCCAGTTTTCTTTATACTGCAGTGTTGTTGTATATATATTACACATAGACCTCTAATGTGTTCCAGTTGCCTTTATACTGCAGTGCTGTTGTATACAGTATTACACATAGACCTAATGTGTTCCAGTTTTCTTTATACTGCAGTGTTGTTGTATATTACACATAGACCTAATGTCCTAATGTGTTCCAGTTTTCTTTATACTGCAGTGTTGTTGTATATATATTACACATAGACCTAATGTGTTCCAGTTTTCTTTATACTGCAGTGTTGTTGTATATATCACACATAGACCTAATGTGTTCCAGTTTTATACTGCAGTGTGTTGTTGTATATATCACACATAGACCTAATGTGTTCCAGTTTTCTTTATACTGCAGTGTTGTTGTATATATCACACATAGACCTAATGTGTTCCAGTTTTCTTTATACTGCAGTAGTGTTGTTGTATATATATTACACATAGACCTAATGTGTTCCAGTTTTCTTTATACTGCAGTGTTGTTGTATATATATTACACATAGACCTCTAATGTGTTCCAGTTGCCTTTATACTGCAGTGCTGTTGTATACAGTATTACACATAGACCTAATGTGTTCCAGTTTTCTTTATACTGCAGTGTTGTTGTATATTACACATAGACCTAATGTCCTAATGTGTTCCAGTTTTCTTTATACTGCAGTGTTGTTGTATATATATTACACATAGACCTAATGTGTTCCAGTTTTCTTTATACTGCAGTGTTGTTGTATATATATTACACATAGACCTAATGTGTTCCAGTTTTCTTCATACTGCAGTGTTGTATATATTACTGTTATGACCCTGGGTCATATGTACTGTATTGTTTGTCATCTGTTAACATCAATCTTTTCCTCCTCAGTGTGAGTGTGTTCAGTGTGTTAACCTCTTGCATGGCACCGTAACCCCAGCGTTACGTTTCAGATTTTTTGCTGTTCATCTGTCATTTATGTGATTAATTAGGATTAATTAGTTAATTCTGAACAATGCTGTTCATGCTACATACCAAATTAACCGGCTTAATCTTGCGCATCGAACCATGTCTTCCTTTTTCAGATCAGATCAACACAGCAGAAGTTATAGCTGTCTTTGTACAAAGACAAAGACAACATTTCAGATTATTTGGCTTTTTCAAATGGCTTTTTATAATGGCTTTTTGGAAATCCGCCTAGGTATCTCCCTACAAAAACCACTGCCAAATACTCATGTTTTGGTATTTTTTCATTGGGATGTGGTAAGGCCTGTGGCTATGTCTCCATTGGGTTTCTAGCCATAAATACAACAACCACAGGTAACTGTTTACACTCTAAAAGTGTTTTTTATTCTAGGCGAGAATCAACCACTGTGTTTGAGCTGGTGTTACTGAGGGGCAGTAACACATATAGTCATTCTGCCACTTGGACCAGAAACTTCAAAGTCTTACCTTTCAGAAAAGGTCAGGCAGTTGTCTGTAACCCTAGCGATTCAGCCACAGTAAGCATTTTAGTTTGGGTATGTCGTTTTCACCATTTTCTTCAGAAATAGGTGGCTTTAGAAGAGGTTAATGAGAGATGAGGTGCAGGTGGTGTTCAGTCTGATTGGCCTGGTCAGGTGATGGGGCTGCTGCTGGCTGATTGGCTGGTGGACATGATTTAAGACAGCTGATGCCATCATTCTGCCCCTTGCTCTCCTTATTCCCAACGATGATGGCTGCTCTGCTGACTCTTTGCTGTGATCTGTCTGGTAGTAACTGTGTAGGCCTACTTTAGTACCGGTAGTTCTGTGGAACTTTATTAAGATGTGTAGTTATCTTGGTAGACCTGTGCAGTTTAAACTTTAAATAGCTACGTTCCAGATCTACAATTTTACTTTTACCCAAGTAGCAGAAAGTAGGAGGGAGAAGCGGAAGACCTAATGTGTTCCAGTTTTCTTTATACTGCAGTGTTGTTGTGTATATATATTACACATATACACATGAAATGAACGACAACTATCACAGATCCAGCTGTCTGGTTTAGGCCAGTGGTTAGGCCAGTGGTTACCCAAGTGGGGTGAGGGGACCCTCAGTGGTCTTGAAGAGGCCCCCAGTAAAATTTGTAATAGTTTATTTCCACTGTTATTTCATTGAACGTTAGGAAAGTGTTGAAAATGATATAAGCATGAATATTTTGATCTGAAGTTTAACTTTCCCAGTTATCTCTCCACCTATGATTCAAACAGTCGACCATATTGTTACCACATCATATCAAAGACTAAATCTGTGCTCCTCCGCCTAATGTGTACAGGCAGGCCTGTAAATGATTGGGAATTCAAGTCCTGTTTATTTCCAGAGTGCTGCTGGCTGTCAACCTGCCCTTTGCCCCCCCCCCCTCTCTCTCTCTCTCTCTGCTGCAGCTAACAGTGCTGTGCCTTATTTGGGCTGCTGCATCACAATTCATTATGCTTGCTCATACTTTTTTTGCTGGTCTGAGAAACGATTAATGTCCTTAATTTGAAAGTGCTGCAGGCAATTTTGCTTTGAGTTTGCTGTAATCACCAAAGTTTGGATAATGAGACCCAGTTAACTTTGGACTGGCTGCATTTCAACTTCACTCTCTCAATCCTTCCTCTCTCTTTTCTCCAACTCGCCTCTTTGTGGTGTCCTGCCTCTCTCAGTCTGGTTTCTTAAGACCTTATTCGCTAACCCCGGACAGCGCCATATTGTTGACATACCGTCCTGCAGCTGACAACTATAGTAACGGCCTTATTGTCGTTTCTGTTCCATTACAAAATAGCGATAGTGATGACAGCAATAAAAACCCCAGAGTTGTTTGTATGCTGCCGTTAATGCCTGTAATAATAAACAAAAGAAAAAACGAGGTGAACAGACTTTGCTGTGAGGAGGTGTCAGAAAGTTTCACCTGTCTCTCCCAACTATCCACACATCTCCTGTGCTGCTGACATATCCTCCATCTCGCTGCCTTCACGTCTGTGGACGGTAGAAATAGAAACAAACCACGGGGACTTTATTGCTGTCATTACTACAGCCGTGTGTAACGCAGGTCACCATCCGAACACAATTGGAACGATACAGGTAACGCTAACGGCGGCTAGCTTCCTATAAATGCTGCTCTTACATAGGCTGTCACTTAAGAGCTGCTGCGTTATGTCGAGAACATGGCGGCGGTGGGCGTGCCCGTACGTGAGTGACGTCAATCGAATAAGGTCTATAGCTGTGAGCAAACACACTCGATACACATTACAAAATTTCAATGTTATTACAATGTGTCAAAACAAACTGGCCACTAGATAACCTTTGCTTATGCGTAGACGGTCGGCTGTAAACGCTTCAGGGCTTTGGCACCATTTGCAACATCATCTCAAGGAACCACAAAAACTTTCTGCCCTGGGGATTTGATAAGATTTTCTCTTTATTAGGCTACTCCATTGTGAGAAGAGATGTATATTGTTAAGAGTTTATTTTAGGGATGCACGATATATCGGCAATCATATCGATATCGTGCCGATGAGCAAAATAACAGCAATGTTAATATCGTATGGGACAACATTTTCATATAGCTAAATAGGATTTATGGGCATTTCCAAAGTGTTGGAAATAAAGAAAAACACGACTTTTTCAAATTCACACTATGTTTACATAGATTTTTCAGTATGTACAAAATTGTATTATCAGAGAAACTTGTATTTATACAGATCATATTGACAGCGGTAAATAGTTATTGGCCATAACAGCAATGTTAATGGGAGCACTTCACCGAAAAACAATTATTTATTTTATCACTGGTCCACAACTTAACTCAAATCAACTCTCAATACCTCTCAAACTAAATTAAGGCCTGCAAAACTGGTGACAGTTTTTGGATATGTGTGAGATCATGTAGCCTACAAAATAAATCAGCATTGTTTTTCGGTGAAGTTCTCCTTTAATTTTGGTTATTGGTATCAGCCAAAATGTTCATATCAGTGCATCCTAGTTTATTTGACAGTTGTGGAGATTGAAACCTGTCGTAATAATATACTACATGATAATAAACGTAAGTTACGGAGGTAACTATGGTTCTGTGAATTCCTGGATGACTGCCAGTGGCAATTTAGCTGTGAATGATGATCTCGCGCTCCGCGACAGACGAGTGTTTTTATACCAATGTAGTCACGTATGTGACGTGGGGTACCTGCGCATCTATAAAGGTGACCCACCATACATCATCTCAGAATCTTCTCGCCCCGAAGGTTCCGAGTGACCGGCATGACTGGCAGTCATCCAGGAATTCACAGAACCATAGTTACCTCCGTAACTTACGTTCTGTTTCATTCCTTCCTGACTGCCAGTGGCAGTTTAACTGTGGATGACTTATACCTGCGGCGTCACGAGGAACCGACTCACCTACTGGTCCATCGCCGCCAATGACAGGACTGCCGCCGCCAGCGTGGACCCTGAGGCCACGTTGATGCGGTAGAATCTGGAGAATGTACAGGGTGCTGTCCATGAAGCCGCCGCACAGATCTCCGCCAGGGACACTCCCCTCATCGCCGCCCAGGACGTGGCCACACTCCTGGTTGAATGACACACAATGTCAGAGGGCGCAGGCTTCCCTGCAACGTCATAGCCCTGCTTAATCGCGTCCACAATCCAGTGGGACAGCCTCTGTTTGGACAAAGCCTGTCCCCTGTTCTTCCCGCCGTAGCAGACAAAAAGCTGCTCTGAGCGTCTGATGGTCTGCGTCGCCTTGATATAAAGCCGCAACGCCCGGACGGGACATAGCGAAGTGTCGCTCTCCCCTGGCTGAGAGCCAGGGGAGAGATGGTACCCCTCCAGCTCTATGGCCTGGTTAATATGCGTCAGGGACAAGCACTGGGGCAGGAACGCCACATTCGGCCACAGAGTCACCCCCGAGCCATCTGCCTTCCACCGAAGGCATGTCGGGCTAAAAGCGAAAGAGCGTGGAGCTCCCCCATCCGCTTGGCCGTCGTAACTGCCAGTAGAAAGGCAGTTTTTATCAACACTGCCCTTAAGGCCATCCCCGCCATGGGCTCAAAGGGTGGCCTGCTCAGGGCCCACAGGACCAGCGGCAGGTCCCATGCTGCTGCCCGGTGTTCCCTGGGGGGCCGCAGCCTCCTGGCACCCCGCAGGAACTGCGTCACCCAATACTGCCGCCCCACTGGCACGCCCTCCACATAGGCGTGACTGAGGGAGATAGCTGCCACATACACCTTCAAGGTCGAGGCAGCGCGGCCTGCATCAAACAGCTCCTGCAAATACCGCAGGATCTCCTGTACAGGGCAGGAGACCGGGTCCAATGCCCCGTCCCTGCACCACGAGGAGAATGCAGCCCAACAGTTGCCATATACCGCCCTGGTGGAAGGGGCCCTCGCATTACGCAACGTCTCGCACAGAGAGGGTCCCGAGGCCCGTCAGGAGCGCCCGGTCCCCTTCAACGGCCACACCCAGAGTTGAGGGTGGGCCGGACACGGATGCCAAACCTCCCCGTCCAGCTGGGACAGGAGGTCCACCCTCGCTGGGAGCTGCCATGGATCCCCGTCCAACAGCCCGAGGAGTGCCGGGAACCACAGCCTGGCTGGCCACTTGGGGGCCACCAGGAGAACCCTGTGACCCGACGACCACACCCTGTGAAGCGTGAGCCCTATCAGGGGGATCGGAGGGAACGCATATAGCAGACCGCCCGGCCAAGCATTGGCGAGAGCGTATATACCCAGTGGGGCGCTGGCCTCCGCTAGGGAGAACCACCGCAGAAAGTGAGTTGTGGACTCTGAGGCAAACAGATCCACCCGGGCCTCTCCGTACCGATCCCAAACCAGCTGCACCACCTGATGGTGCAACCTCCATTCGCCCAGAGGCAGCTTCTGGCGTGAAAGGTAGTCCGCCACCGAGTTCGCCCTGCCTGGGAGGTGCATCGCTCTCAGGGAGGCCACTCGCGGATGGGCCCATATCCACAGTCTCTGGGCTTCCCTCAAGGAGGCCAGAGACCTGGTCCCCCCGTAACGGTTGACGTGGAATACCGCCGAGGTGTTGTCTGTGCGCACCAACACATGCTTGCCCCTGAGAGAAGGCAACAAGTGCTTCAGCGCCAAGTAAATCATCCGCAGTTCGAGGACATTGATGTGCTGCCCCCTCCACCGAGGGCACCACACCCCCTGGACCGACCTCCTTTGCCATACCGCCCCCCAACCCTGGGGCGAGGCATCCGTCGTCACGGCCTCCCGCCGCGCTGGGACCGAGCCGAGAGGCACCCCGTGCAGCAGGAACGTGCTGTCCCACCAGCGGCGGAGATGGATAAAAGGTTTGTGTGTGACCCTGACTTTGACCCACCTGTGAAGTCGAGGATCCATATGGAGGCTGCTGAACCACATCTGTAGAGGGCGCAGATGCAGCAGCCCCAGGGGCGTGATTGCTGCGGCCGCTGTCAGCATCCCTAGCAGCCTGAGCCACGTCCGGACCGTCACGCTTGCGCCCAGGACGAAAGACTGGAGCAGGCCCTGGATCCTCTCCACTCGTTCTGCCGTTGGGCGCGCCCGCATTGCCACCGAATCTAGGGCTAACCCGATGAAGGTGGTCTGTTGGGACGGGCGCAGCGAGCTCTTTTCCCAATTCACGGACATGCCCAGTGCCTCGATATGGGCAAGGACTCTGGACATTGCGCGCTCCGCCTCCTGGAGGGGAGGGGGCGCAGATCAGCCAGTCGTCGAGGTAAGGCAGGACCTTCAACCCTGCCAGGCAGAGTGCCGTCAAGGCCGCCCTCATGCATCTTGTAAAGATGCGAGGGGCCAGGGACAGGCCGAATGGCGATGGCCTGGAGGACGTCTGCCGTCCGCAGCATCCGGAACGGGAGGACCTTCATGTGAACGTTCAGCCCCAGGCGTACGAGAAAGCGACCACTGCTCCTGGCCTGCCCCCCGGAGGAAAGGACATGGCTGGATGGGTTAAATGCAGAGGACACTTTTCACCGGCCACCGTCAGCATGAATGTGTTGTGGCCGCATGCATGTGTTGTGGTGTTCGTGTGACAATAAAAGACGGGGCTTGTCCCGTTACGAGAGTTTTTTACGAGAGTTTTAATATCACACTCGAGGTCGTGCTGTTGTTGTCTAATATTGGCACTGCTGTGATTATCTTCGGCACTCGGCCTGCGGCCTCGTGCCTGCGACCGAATCACAGCAGTGCCAATATTAGCCAACAACCGCACTCCCTCTCATGTGATATTGCTTAAATACAATATTACTACCATATAATAATTGCCGCTCGCTACAGTAGCAATAGACAATATACAAAGCCCGACCAGGCAACCTAGACGGGGGTAGCGTGCCACGCACACCCACGGCTAGGGCCGGCCGCCTAGGCCGGAGGCAGCCCTGTAACGGAGCTACCTTCCAACAAGGGGAGAGGTGGTAGGCAGCCACCCACAGCCTTAAGCTTAATTTATACTTATTAGAAAGTGTCGCTCAGCACATGGTTGCAGACGAAAAATAAAGTGTTGCTCATGGTGTTGTATTTATACTTCAGTGAATGTTCGCCTCGTTCAACGGTCACGTGACACCCGAACGCTATAACGGCTCGTACACACCATGAAACGCTCGGCGGCATGCCTCCTGTGAAAGCCGCTTTAACGCTGCATCTTGATAGGCTGTCTTGCTCTATTTCCGCGTCTGATTGGTCCATTTCAACCTCGCGCCCCCTGCCGCTGGAACCGCCCAGCGTTTCGCTGTCGCAGACTAGAGGCGGCTTGTCTCCGAGCGGCTTCACTCTCGCGGGGCGGGACTAGGGCGGGACCTTTCGTTAAAGCTACCCAATGACAGCTCTTCCTACACATTTCGTCCCCCCACTCTCCTGTGTACCT
Source organism: Poromitra crassiceps (assembly GCF_964638095.1). Classification (NCBI taxonomy): domain Eukaryota; kingdom Metazoa; phylum Chordata; class Actinopteri; order Beryciformes; family Melamphaidae; genus Poromitra; species Poromitra crassiceps. Next base: position 118,881,322 of record NC_139623.1, read on the forward strand.
CGACCTGAAAACGTTTCTACAGGCTACAGCTCCAAGCTGGAAGCTGGTTTCCACGCCCACAAAATGCTGCGACAAGGCGGAAAAGCGATTTTGCCATTGTAGATGTGCACAAACCGTAAGCAGACAGCCAAGAGAAGAGAGGAAACGCACAGTGAAACCACCGCGGAAGCAAGATGTAACATACTATAAACGACACACAACTCACCTCCTCTTGCTCTGGGAAATGCACAATGTTCTTTGTGATTTTCACGAAGTCATACATCAAGGACAGGCTGATAAAAATAGCGGAGACAATTTAATGAGTTGATTGATTTAATTTCAATGAGTGAAAACCAAAACAAGGAAGTGAAGCGCGTGCCGTCTATATAGCCAATCAGACTTGCGTGACACATCGTGATGTAGTCAGCGACACTAGACATTTCACCAGGTAGCAGACACTGCTCGCCGACACTTGAAAGTGTCGACTCAAGTCCTCATTTCTGTCGGCGACTGTTTCAAAAGTGTCGGCAGACGAAGCATAAATTGGGCTTTAGAGGACAACCCAGTTGCACTCTGACTCTCAAGTCCCAGGCTGATCGGAATGGCTGACTTTACACACCTTCAGGCCATGTACCTGTCGCGGGTCAGCATGTTTATATGAACTATACACTATACAGCTGCCTTATTGTAGTCTTGGGAAGACTTTGGGGTGGGGAAAAGACTCACGTGGACAGGTGGGAGGGGGGAGAAGATGTCTGGTGGCGCATGTGTTTCCCCTTTCCCTAATTAGGCCAATCAGACACACCTGGGGAAAAAGGCGGCTGTATAGGAGCCAGTGGGGGAGAATTGGACGGACGAGCAGGCAGCCACTGTGGAGAAGCAGCAGCTGACTGAGAGCCTGGGCGGCGGGACACGGACAGGAGGAACTGACCAGAGAACCTCCTCACCTACTGTACAACGCTCTCTAATGTCCGTCTAAAGGAAAGTGGGACACCTGTCGCCGTGACCGGCATGAGTGAGTTTGCTCCTATTATAATGACAAGCCACTGATTCGCCGCACTGTTTGTGTTTGCCAGCTGGACGCCTCACAGGAGAGCTTCGACCCGGACCTGAGACCAGACGGAGCCATAAAGACTTTACAATGCTCGCTATTTCCTACATAAAGGAAAGTCAAATGGCCATCTGCCGGTATGAATGTGTATCTCCTGTAAAGAAGCGCTGTTATAGAGAGCTCCAGGGATGACGTATTTTTGTAGGCTGAATGCGGAAGTCCCGAACTTCCTGGTTCTTCACTGTTTCTGTCTATGGGATTTTTGAATGGGTTTTTGGCGCGATGCTTCAAATAATGTCTGTGGGCAACGCAAGTTTAATCAAACGCGAACCAAGGTTAAGCGGGATAATCTTCACACATGAGGACCACTTTCATGAGTTTTGAAGCGTAATTGCGAGCCCTAGAGGTAAAAAGCTCGTGCTAAGCTAATCCAGAACTACACACAGTGTCGCATAGGCGTCCACGCATTGATTGCGAGAGAAAGAATTTCCGCGTTCACTCGTGATGACGTTGACATTGTAGTCTCATTTAGCCGTTTGCTAGCTAGCCACCCTTTTAACGGCACATAAAAGCTTCAAAACTCATAAAAGTGGTCTTCATGTGTGAAGATGATGTTACTAAACACTGGTTCGCGTTTGATTAAGCCAGCGGTGCCCAGAGAGATTATTAGAAGCATCGCGCCAAAACCCATTCAAAACTCCCATAGGCGAAAACTGTGAAGAACCAGGGCTGTTAGCATCGATGATTTCCGGACTCGTTCCTGGAGCTCTCTATTGATTCCCATTTTTGCTGTGTTCCGCCAGCTGCCGGACCCGGGTGCCTCCTCCTCCACTCCTACTGGACCCGGACGCCTCCTCCCCTATCCATTCGGGACCCGCGGACTCCCTGGTTCCTCCGCGACAGCGTACGCGCGCCCGCATGCACGTGCGGCCGCAGTCAATGGGACACTGTGGGTTTCTAGCAACCAGCTCCTGAGCAACAACAGCCCAGGGCTGGTAAGAAGTGTGGGACTTCCGTCTGCCTAACTCACTCCCCCTATCAGGCCCTATGATCAGGCCCCAAGAAGAGACCTTATAGGATATACGAGACTCTTAGGGTGTATTCCAATTTGGCCCAGTATAGCGCCGGCCAAATTGGAATTTTTTATTTTTCATTCGATTCATGTTTTGGCCTGTCTTAGTCCTGTCTCCTGCTTTCTGGCCATTGGAAGTTTGGTAACCCAGATGCCCGTGGGTTCCCCAAATTCTAACTTGCCCGATGAGCTATCTCTGGCCAATTAGGTGTGCTGCGTTTTACCCTTGAACCAATGGTGTGAAATTAACTGTGTGCTGTGCTCTAAACCTTTAGATGGTCTTAAACTCGGGTGCTGTGCTTTAAACCTTTATATGGTCTTAATTCATGTGGCTGGATTTTATTTGATTGCTGAACTTGTTCTTGCATAGTGTGCCCTAACAGTGGCTGTTTTGCAGTATCCTTTTGGGAAAAGAGCGTGGTGCAAACTGGCTGAATAAGGAGCCTGTGTTCACTGTGGCTGAGTTGGAGTTGGAGGGACACGCCACTGGGGGAAGGGGAACTAAACTCTAGTCCAGAAAACCATATTGTGTGTCTTGATTTTACCTCTGAATTAGTGTTAAATAAAAGGAATTATTGTATCAATCTTACTCGTCTCTGTGTATGTGTATGTGTGTCTTGGGGATTGTGAGAACCGGTGTCAATTGAAGTGGGCCAAATTGCCCTAGAGATTGTTTCAAGTGTGACATACCTACCTCTCCTCTTTTGCGTCTGTCTCTGATCAGAAAGTGGAGAATCCGAATCACGGAGCTCCAGAGCCGCACACCTGTCGAACCACGCCAGGTTGCAAGAAGATCAAAGATGATGTATGGTGGGTCATGGCGCACCTTTATAGATGCGCAGGTACCCCACGTCACGTATGTGACTACGTTGGTATAAAAACACTCTGTCGCGGAGTCGCGCTGTTCATTAGCCTATTCAGTTAAACTGCCACTGGCAGTCAGGAAGGAATGAAACAGAACTCTTATTTGCCCAGGGCCCTATTTGACCCTTTCAAGGACCTCCTATGGACCCGGCAGTGGCGGCCGGCCACTAGAGGGCGCCAGGGCGCCGCCCCACCTATACCTGCATGGAGCAAGAGTACCTGGCTGGGAAAATAAAACGTTATATATATTTTTTTTATGAGCGAGGTGAATATTAGTTAGTGAGTATATAATCTGCAATAAATATGTAGATTCATAATGATCTACATGTGTAGGCTACTGTTTTTGGGTCAATATTTTCTTGAGCCGAATTGCCACGGACGCCATCCGGGGACTTCCGGTTTACTTCCGGTTTCCACCAGTGCAGATCATTACAGTATCAGGATCTGTGTAGTTGCACATGCACTGTTCACTCTCCAAAACAAATGGATTTGGAAGGGCTCTGGGCACACGTATCTAGCGACCAGGTGGAGGGGTCAGGTAGAGTGAGTGTCGTGACGTAGGCTAGGCTACGTAGATGGGTAGCGACGCAGTATATATAAACACTAGTAGCAGTCCCACGCCGACGGCTTTGTTGTCTTCCTGCAGCACGCGCGCGAAGCAAAGAAGTTTGTTTTCAACTGCCATAAAACACAAGACGTTTTGCAAGAATGGAGAAAGAAAATTATGTGAAGTCACTCAAAACGACGCCGTTTGAGAGACGGACTTTACAGGAGAAGCATCGAGTGAAACTTGAAAGAGCTTGGACCAGATCACCCTGAGCTCGCCATTAAACAACAGGCTACAGACAGAGGAAGAAAATACACTCTGGTCTTTTTCAGACGTTTCTAGTAGCTAGTAACGTCCGTTACTACTTGCTTGATTTAGGGCTGGAGTGGACGATAATTCAATAGCCAATTATTGTTGTCTTTCAGTGGAATCATCGTGATGATATTAAGTTATTTTAATAGTGACATTTTTGCTGTCTAAATTGATGATGACAAGCAAATGTTACTTAAAAACTGATCAAATGAGGTATGGCAGGAATATGTTTGTTTGACATCACCATTCAGTTCAATGAGATGAACACTGATTTTGCATACGTGAAACATATTGTAGCGATGTGGGTTTGTCAGTAAACATGGGTTGGTCTAGTTGTCACGTTAGTCTGGGGTTGACATGTCTGTGGGGATTTACGGGGGTACGTAAAGGCAGCATACCAGCCAGTGGGTGTGGTGGAAGATAGGGGTTCACCTGTGATTGGCTGGGGGAAGGGGGAACGTGAACGGGAGAGCGTCAGCTCGGGGGTGTTGAAGTGGAGCCTGAGGAAGGAGGCTGTGTGTGTTGGGAGCTGCGAAGCTAGGAGAAGCTAGCTGGGTTTGGGTGTGTGTTGTGGTGTTGGTTTTGGCGTGGACCACGGCTGACAGTGGTCCCCGGTTATAGCGATCCACAATAAAGTGCGGTGACAAGAACCTGACTCTTCGACTGCTTTGTGGGATTACTACATTGGTGTCCAGAAGTGTACTTTGGTCGCTCGCCTCGCACGAGGTTCCAGCTAGCTGCAAGCTAACTGAGCTGGATTCGCCTCGGGTAGTTAGCTGAGGTGCTAATGTTGAACACGGACTGTTACGGCTCGCCGCGGAGGTTCCAGCCAGCTGCAAGCTAATTGGGCTGGATGTCCCTCAAGTAGGTCGGCTTGAGTGCTACAGTTGGCGTGTGAGGAGACGGCGCGGAGGAAGGTCGAGGAAGAGGAAGCTACAGAGTGAAAATGAACGCCTTGGAGGATCGGCCAGGCGTGGGCGGCTAGCTGTGTCTGCTAGCTGCTGAAAGGTTAGCTGTGTCTGCTAACTGCTACGAGGTTAGCTGTGTCTGCTAACTGTTACAAACACCACGTGGCATGGTGCGCGCTGGTGGACCCTCGTCGTTGGACGGGGGGGAAAAGGAGCTACCGACTCCGGAGTTCAGCTCGGTACTGGCCGGCATGGAGGCCCGCCTGGAGCAGAAGTTCAGCGCGGTGCTTGCCGGCGTGGAGGCCCGCTTGATGCAGGAGATCAGACGGCTGTTGGAGGCGACGCCTGCCTGGGCAGAGGTGCTTATGAAGCTACTGAGGGAGGCCACGCAGCGCGGAGAACGGCAGACGGAGGAGCCGCAAAGAAAGTGTTGGACTTGCGGGGAAGTGGGGCACCTAGGGAGGTGGTGTCGCAGCGGTCCCGGGGGGCAGACCAGGTACGCGGAGCAACGGTACTGGGGGCGCCCGGGTGTCTGCTGGTCATGCGGTGCATTTGGACATCTGGCCAGGGAGTGTCCGGAGGCTGTCGGAGGACAGAGGACAGCGGGAGAGGAGAGATGCGCAGGCGGCTGGCAGGTGAGACTCTGTTGGTCGTGTAAGAAGCCTGGACATTTGGCCAGGAACTGCACTGAGTCTGTGGAGGACGAAGGAGGGACACAGGCTGAAGAGAACGTTATTGGAGTCGGGGGACTGACGATTGTGTCTCCAGAGGAGAATGCGTGCAGCCGGGGGGAAGAGGACATTGTTAGGGTCGGGAGAGTGACGATGGTGTCTCCAGATGAGCGGGTGTTGCTAACGCCGGAGGAACCGGCCCAGCCTAGCTCCTCTGCACCCCCCACAATTGCTCTGCAGGAAGCCAAGGTGGAGATCGCCGTCGTTGGTGTTCCCCCTGCTGTCCTGGACACGCCGCCCCCTGGGGGAGGGGGACGGGAAAACGAGCGAGTGCAAGAGGCGGAGGAAGAGGAGGACTGTGCAGATGTGGACCTGACAGACGAGGACAGGAACATCCGGGATGTCGACAAGGAGGAGTGGATACGCAGACAGGAGGACGACGCGGATATCGGTCCGGTGTTCACGTGGGTGGCGGCCGGACGCCGGCCCCCTGTGGAGGAGATTCACAAGTGTTCCGGTGCCACGAAGGGACTGTGGAACATGTTTTCGGACCTGTGTCTGGATGAGGGGATTTTGAAGAAAAAGGGGCACGGAAGAGCGGGGTTCCAGATGGTGGTACCCAGCTGCCTGCAGAAATTGGTGTTGCAGTGGGCGCACAGGGGCCGCAGCGGTAAGGATCATGACGGGCCTGAGAAGATGCTCTGCGATGTCCGTAAACTTTTCTACTGGGGCAAACACAAGGAGGACGTGCGGAGCTACTGCAGTGCGTGCGATGGCTGTGGAGCACAGAAAAGGGGCCGAAGAGAGTCACCCTGTAGAGGACTGACCCCACTGGGGGTTGAGAGGGACTGGGTGCTTCAGGTGGGATAGAAGCTTTAAAAGGAGAGGGTGGAAATGGGGGTGGTTGAAATGTGTGGAAAAAAACAAAAAGAAGAAGAAAAAAAAAAAAAAAACGTGTAATGTTGATGTTGTTGTGCATGTTTACTGTGCCACTTGGGACAAGTGTTTGTTTAAAAGGGGGGGCTGTGTAGCGATGTGGGTTTGTCAGTAAACATGGGTTGGTCTAGTTGTCACGTTAGTCTGGGGGTGACATGTCTGTGGGGATTTACGGGGGTAGTAAAGGCAGCATACCAGCCAGTGGGTGTGGTGGAAGATAGGGGTTCACCTGTGATTGGCTGGGGGAAGGGGGAACATGAACGGGAGAGCGTCAGCTCAGGGGTGTTGAAGTGGAGCCTGAGGAAGGAGGCTGTGTGTGTTGGGAGCTGCGAAGCTAGGAGAAGCTAGCTGGGTTTGGGTGTGTGTTGTGGTGTTGGTTTTGGCGTGGACCACGGCTGACAGTGGTCCCCGGTTATAGCGATCCACAATAAAGTGCGGTGACAAGAACCTGACTCTTCGACTGCTTTGTGGGATTACTACAATATGATATTGATATTGATAAGAATCCTTATGATTATCATATTGATTTCAACCCCATCGTATAGCCCTCCCTGGACAAAAAATGCACCAGCCGCTACTGAGACCCGGTACCCAGTTTGCGAACACTGTGCTAGATAAAGACCTTAATAAAATCCAGTTTTTGTTTTTGTTTGATAGCTGTGGACACTAAACTTGATGCCTCAATCAATCCCGCCAGGTGGAGACCGGCCGTGGCTGACCAAGACACTTTTTGACAGATTCCCGAGAAGGGTTTGAGTGGGGAAAGGAAAGGGGCGTTCAACCGCAAGTGTCAAACTAACAGCTGCGTCAAGCCTGCCAGAGAGAGCAAGATCACAGGCAGAAATTATGTGATTCTGCCTTCAAAATAAAAATGTAAAAAGTGTCGCCATAAGAAAAAATATAACAAGTGGGGTGTACAGTCCATTTTGACAAAAAATAACAATAGAATTGGATTTGGCTATACTTTCCCCATATATTAATATTTTATTTCCACTTTAAGGGTTTGTATTAACTATGAAACGTTGCAGCGCGTTCGTCAGTTAGCGTTTTATTTCGCATGTTCTAACCGGAAACAGCATATTTTATTCCGTCTAGCTTGACGCTGGTGGAACTAACTAGCCGCCCTGCCCTGCCTGAGTTTGCAGTTGTGTGCACCAGCCAGCAAGGCTATATTATGTAACTTTAATGTAAAGCGTTTCACCGTGCAGGAGCAGACTATCGCGCCCCAGTTCCGTCGATTTCTTTTGGATTTATTTTGAAATCCCAAGTGACCGATCGATGACTTTTTCCCCCTCTCTCCTCCACCCGGCGACGTGCGTTAAAAGTTGTCGACAGATCGTCGGCAGATGCACAAACAGTCGTACTTGCAAGCTAGGTCGACGTCGTTGACTCTGTTATTGATATTCCAGAGAATGTTTTCCTGTTCTACGGAGAGAGAGGTACCAGCGAAGCCAGCTGACATTTCACCACGTAACCTTATAACGAGGAGGAACGTCATTTGAGACGCACAAGATTGACCGTTTGGACATTGCGTTATTTTCCCCTCATTTGATCAAACTTGGACGGATGGGAGATGACCTAATCACTGGAGCACCGCCCTTTTTGACTACAGGTACGACCCACGCAGAGACTGAATGAGGTGTCATTTAGTGTAATAATCCCTCTAGTTATGTAGATATAATGCTATAAGCTAACTGGTGTATAGGTCTGCCCCGGGTAGGCCGACGTTGACCGTGCGTATCGTTGCGTTGTAGCTCGCCTGGCGCACTGTTTGACACTGTATCAGGGGGAGTCGTCTAGATTTTTCATGCGAGCAAAAGGGAATATTGCACAAACTTTGACTGATGGAGCAGCTGATGATTTATGATCGCCTCCCCCGCTCTGCTCATGTGGTCAGTGCAGTTTCCCATTGCAGCCAACAGGTTGCACTAATGATGCTGTGACGTTGTACAGTGCTGTCAGATAGGAAAAGTACAGAGTACAGTGTAAAGCCAGGGGAAGTTTTTAACTTTTTCATGTCAAGGACTCGCCCTCCTCTCCCCCCAATAGATATGCATATTACACCACGGACCTCAATGCATATTATGTCCCATTGTGACCTTGATCTCATAGTTAATTATAGATTAACGTTAGTATAGAATTACATAGCTGCCTATACTGTAACATTATGCTATAGCCTACTGCTGTAGGTGGAAAGCAGGCACTGAATCATCTGATCCAATCGACCATTATTATGACATAGATTCTGCTAGTGAGTGAAATACAAGCGGCATTAAAACATTCCTCCGTTTTGGATTGGAAACCCCTCAAGGCCCCCCGAGGGTCCCTAGACCGCACTTTGGAAACCACTGGCATAGTCAACAGTGCAGTGCTATTATGAGGAAGTATACTGTAGGCCTACTGTATGACTGCGAAATTCAAATGAACAACTTCCCATAGCACAATTTGTAGTAGCTATGTACCACTAAAGGAGCAGCCTATGTCTGGAGGATATACGTCCAATGCATGGACGAAATGATATCGGATTGGCGACTTGCTAACTGACAGGAAATTATATGCTGGTATCATGAACTGCTCGATGATGCATTACTTCAAGGTAACCGTTTTTCAGATTTGACATTAATCAAATGGCAGACAGTTCAAAATGTGTTTGAGTGACGAATAAGCATTTTGTGTAGGCTACTTTATATAATATTCAATCAATGTCAGTGACTTTGGAAGGGCAAAAAAAAAGAAAGGGCAAAAAAAAGATACTGCAAGTAACAGCTTGCCAGTTGCCAAGGTAATTTATCTCAGCCCTTCTTCATATGACAACCTAGATATCACGGTTAATAATCAACATATCAATAAGTGAGGTCGGTGCATAACAGGCTTCAAAAGTGTTCATACCAGGGGCTGATGTCAGAAAGTTTGTTGCCTCACCTGTATACTCTGATGATCAACATGTTTTGATTATCAGCTAGGCAGATATCATGAGGCCCGGGCCCGGACCCCCAAGGGCCCCCGAAAGCTCACATTTGGTAGATAAAGTTCTAATTTAATCGTGAATTTGCACTCATGCCAAATTGCATAGTTTCTTGGCGGTGACTTGGTGGAAATGTCCCTTCCTCCAGGATAACCCTGACATGATTATCGTAGATAATCTTGTTGCAACATTGCTGCAGTCTTTGTTCATCTTCAGCATTCTATGCTATATGATGGTACGGGGGATTGTAACACCCACACTCCCTCCCTTCAATCCACTCTTCTCACTCCTTCCATCAGGTCACAGGTACAGGTCTCTGACCTGGACACAGGCCCGTTTTAAAACAAGTTTTTGATCGCTATTGATCACTGGCACACTGAATGCTATGTATGTATGTATGTATGTATGTATGTATGTATGTATGTATGTATGTATGTATGTATGTATGTATGTGTGTGTGTGTGTGGGTGGGGGGGGGGGTGTTTGTGTGTGTGTGTGTGTGTGTGTGTGTGTGTGTGTGTGTGTGTGTGTGGGGGTGTTTGTGTGTGTGTGTGTGTGTGTATGCATGTATGCATTTATGCATGTATATGCATGCATGCATGCATGTATGAGGGAAAATAACGTATTGTATAGTTAGTAGTGAATTGCCTGAAAGACAAGATAAGTCGGGGCATGCCTGCAGTAACGTCTTGCACCTCTTGGCAGTTAGAAGAAATGACATCAACATTATGGCAATTGTTTTACTTAAAAGCTCAGTTTCTTGATTTTCTTTTGTATTGATTTATTTCGGTCTGGTTTATGCCGTTTGTTCTTCTGCCACATTGTTCCAGTGTGCGTGTGAGAAGATGAGATAGCCTGTTTGATTTGCTTGTGTCATTCCTTGGAATAAAAAAGAAACAAAAAACAAAACAGCATCGGCTTAGTAGGCACTGGCAATGCATTTAAACTGCACCGTAACACATTTTTGATGCAGACGTTTCAAGACTGTGACCCACTGTGAAAGAGAAATAATATATTTCTAATTTCTCTTTTGGACTAACCTATCACGCATCTGTGTTGTGTGTCTGTCTGTTTGTTGTTTGTGATTTAGCAAATGAATTGCACATGCGATAACAGCAGCAACTCACTTTTTCTAGCCTAACCCTTTCAGTTCTCTCTCTGTCTCTCCCCCTGTCTCTCCTGGTGTCTCTCTGTCGATCTCTCTCTCTCCCTCTCTGTCTCTCTCTCTCTCTCTCTCTCTCTCCCTCTCTGTCTCTCTCTCTCTCTCTCCCTCTCTGTCTCTCTCTGTCTCTCTCTCTGTCTCTCTGTCTCTCTCTCTGTCTCTCTCTCTCTCCCTCTCTGTCTCTCTCTCTCTCTCTCTCCCTCTCTGTCTCTCTCTCTCTCTCCCTCTCTGTCTCTCTCTCTCTCTCTCTCTCTCTCTGTCTCTCTGTGTCTCTCTCTCTGTCTCTCTGTCTCTCTCTCTCTCTCTGTCTCTGTCTCTGTCTCTCTGTCTCCGTCAGGATCAAGAGATGGATCAAGCTGGACTGAAGCGCAGCGGTAAGCGAGACGACAGCCTGACGTTGGGAGAGACAGGAGAGCGTGTGGGCGGAGAGACCGGTGACACAGCTTCTGCCATGCACCTGCCGGGCCCCGGGTCCCAGCCCAGAGAGGCCCCCAACGGACTGGGCGGTACCAAAAGCCCGGGGGATCTCGGAGGCCTCATGGAGATCCCTCATCATATCATGGGCGAGGGCTCGAGCACCAAAGAGGCTAAAAGCATCAGAATGCAGAAACAACAACAACAACAACAAGCGCAGCAGGATATTGGTTTATTCAACATGGAGGACAACTTGTCCTTCTTGGAGCAGAGCATTTCTGACCTGGACCGGACGTCCACGTCGGTCATCAGCACCTCAGACTCCTCCGTCCTGTGCAACCTCCCTCTGCCCGACCTGTTCCCCCAGCACGTCAAGCAGGAGCTGGACTTCTCTCTGGATAAGGACCTGGGCTCTTACAGCGGCCATGGACCATGCGACTTGGATGGCAGCAACAGCCGCCTCATCGAGGAGAGCGAGATTTGGCGTGACCTGGACCTTCCCGGCTCGCTGCCGGACATCAGCGATTTCGAGTTGGATAGCGAGGTGGCGCACTTGGGCAGCGTCCTGCATGAGAGCAGCGGTGGTGGGGGCGTCATCGGCGGCATGCTAAAGGAAAGCAAGTCTTTCAGCGGGGATGGAGGAACCTGTACCAATGTGAACGGCACCGACCATCACCACCCCATACACCATCATCATCACCAGGAGCACCTCCTACACCACCAGCAACATCCGCTCCAGCAGCCACCTCCGCCTCTCCTCTCCAGCGTGATGATCAAGGAGGAGAAGGATGCAGACAACTCCTTCGTCCACATCCGCACGCCCGGTGTGGTCAAGCAGGAGAAGCAGGAGCAGGACAACGCCGGCTTCTGCCAGGCGTCCTGCCTCCAGAGCCTGAGCTCCCTGCATGGGGCCAGCCCGCTGTCCTCCTCTGTAGGCGTAGGTGGGGAACCCGACTACCACTTCAGGGCCAGCACGTCCTCCGCTGGGCTGGGTCTGCCAGAGCAGAAGCCTTTTGGCATGTACTCGAACCTGGCCGCGCTGGGGGAAGGCTGGCTCAGAGGGAACGGCTACGGGGAAGCGTCCGGGATACAGAGGGGCGGCGATGGGCGGCCCTCCACCTCCTCCTCCTTGGCAACTTTTCCTGTCAGCTTCCCCAGGTAGGTGTTGTGGCTCCAGCTGGTAACTTTTCTCTTTGTTGGCAGGAGAGCGGGGAGCTTTGTCGCTCCTTTCCCATGTTCGCTTTCATTAGTAGTGGGATGCTTGCCTTTGGTTTATTTGCCTACAGATCCTTTCCAAAAAATGTGAATATCATGGAAATACCATGGATGACCGTGGGCTTCAGCGGATTGTCAAGCAAAGACGATTCAAAAATTTGGCGGACATTCAGAGGGAGTGGACTGAGGCTGGAGTCAGTCATAACAGAAATAACTGCATGATTTTCTTAACACTATTCTAATTTCTTGAAATACTATTTTGGGAGTCTTCTGGAGCTGTAGGCCAAAATGATGAAAAAACAAAAAACAACAAATAAAGGCTAGAAATATTTCACTTTGTGTCTAATGAATCTATAATCTATGAAAGTTTCACTTTTTGAAAGGAATTATGGAGAAAAACTAACTGTTCCATGATATTCAATTTTTTTTTGCAAAGGATCTGTATATGGAGGGCATTAAAGGAATTGTTCCCCCAAAAATGAAAATGGTGTCATCATCCCTCATGCCAAATGAAACCCAGGTGAAATGTGTGGGCTCTCATTGCCACTCAAAGTCTGAAGGCATCTCTTTGTTTCACAGTAACCTTCACTCTGAGCAGAGACACGTTTCTGAGAGTAGGAACCACCAGGTGTGTTTGGTTGTCTCTGTGCTTCCTTGTCTCAGATCACGGTCACACCATGTCGCATCAAGGAATCTTCAGTGCTACATATTCAGAGAGGAAGCACACTGACCAAAGTCCAGGCCCAATGCACTAGACATGACTTTTTATACCATTATACCAAACCATTTTCAAAGGTGGTCCCGACTCGCTTACCTCTCACCTTAAGATATCTGAATGAAAATGGGTTCTTTCTAAGGGTCCCCACAAGTCCCTCCCCCCTCTCTCTGTGTCTCTCTCCCTCTCTCCTGCTGTTAAAACCAGAGAAACCTAAGTTGCTACACTTTTCATTTGTAAACTTAAGTTAATTTTCAAGAATGTTTACAAGAAATATGTCGGAAAGCAATCTACAGTATACTATCATTTGGATGTTGATTTTATGTATTCTTTTCAGTTAATTCACAACTAAGATGGTTGGCCACGGCACGTTTATGGTGGGTGGTATGTGTGGGGGCGGGAAATGTTCCTATAAGGGGGCGTGACGGAAAAAGTTTGGGAACCACTGCGTCTCGTCTAATCTATAAAATTGAGCAAATTAGCCAACTTGACAAGCTGTTAAATGGTACTAATAAAATCCAAAAAACACCCTATAATAGGTTATATGACAGCATGAGAAATTAATAAAAGAAAATACACAGACATGCCAAGATAATAATTAAGTCAAGAATATTGCCTCCTGGAAAAAGGTTATTTTCCCTTTTCCCTTTTGCTCCTGAAACCATGCAAAACAGCCACGCGGCCGCTTGATGCTACCGAAGTTGAACTAAGTGGAGCGGCGCGCCAAGGCAGTTTGACGCTCCACAGGACGCCTCGAGTTGAGACTGTAAAATTCACCTTAAATAGACAGCCAGGCATTTTTATAACAACCATACAGTTTGGGTAATTGCATATTGTAGAATTGGCTGGAGGGCTTTTTGTAATGTTGACTTAACGCATTCAGGTGAGATTTTAAATTGCGCTTGTTGCAATGCAAAGTTTGCCATGCAAAGTAACTGTAGTGTGCAACAGTGAGTGGTCTTTGGTTTGTCATGCTTAACCCGCAGGTATGTCGCCTATTACCAAAGTCTTGCTGAGGTATTTGTTACAAACCTACTGTATAGAGTGCCAAAGTCCAGGTTCGGCAAGGGACCTAAGAAACCTAAGAGATTTCATCCCCCATTCACTTTTCCATAGACATTTCGTAAAATCCTTATAAAAAGCTATATTCAGAATCAGGAGAGACCATAGAACATTTCACTCAGACAAAACAAAAAACAACCGATTATTTATTTATTTAAATTGTGGTACGAGGGGAATGTTCCATGGTCTCTCCTGATGCTAAATACAGCTGAATCGCTTGTTTTGACCAAGTAAAACTCTTTTTATAAGCATTATGACTAAACGTCTATGGAAAAATGAATGGGGAATGCAATACCTTGGGCCCCATGCTGAACCCGGAAGATGGCTTGACTTTGGCACTCTTATTACATTCATTTTGTACAGAAAGTGATTTGATGAATTTGTGTCAATGTTGTAACATGGAAGAATGCAATATTTACAATGCAAAGGATGTGATGTGGACATTTTTTAATCCGTCTTTACAGTATGGGAGCAAAATAAGTCCATGAGTCTGGTAAGAATGAGAAGTGTCTGGCAAACTCATGCCCAGAATACAGTAGGGCATTTACGACTAGTGAATTTTACTAGTCGACTAGTTGGTCCTAAAGGTACGGTAGTGGACTAGTGGTATTACTAGTCAACTAGTGAATGCCCTAGAATACAGTATTGATACGTGAACCAGCAATCACTGAAAAGGGGACTTAGAGATTATTTACAGTGAGAGAAGTTACAAATATAATGTTTCATGATCTTATCGGTCACCTTGGATCGGTTTTTCAGGACGTGATCGTGTGGGTGGATCACAGGATGACGTTTGATTAAGGAGGGGTTAATTCTGTGAACTGTGAAGTGGAACGGACATTGACGCATCACCAGTACTTTGAAACGGGCGTCGAGGTGTTTGGCTCAGTCTGCTTCATAAACATGTCAAAGATTAACACAGGCATCGACGGCAACCGTTATCGACTCCCTGCTTTCACATTACTATGCTTCTGCTGGGTTCTTTTCATGTCACCCAGTTTAAACTGTGAAAAAAGTCACATAGCAAACTGTGAAACGCCCAATGGGCAATAATTAAATATTGCAGTTGACCATGTCAGTAGAAATATATCACATTCAAATAATGATATTGAGACATCTGAAACAAATTATTATTATTATCATTATTATTATCATTATCATTATCATTATTATTATTATTATTATTGTTATTATTATTGTTATTTTGTTATCATATTTTCACTTTACCATGCAGTTGTAGTAGTTATTAATGTTAGTAATTAGGCTATAATTGTGCTTCACTGTGATTAATGGAAGTGACTTGGGAAAAATCTTGATGCAACATGCTGCATCCAAGTCCCTTTGGCATGATATAATGAGTGTAATTAACAGCCTCCACATGATGTCTCTGACACACTGGTTGTGGCTGTAGGAGTGCTCTCTTGTGTTCACTGTAGTCTGTATACCTGACACACTGGTTGTGTGGCTGTAGGAGTGCTCTCTTGTGTTCACTGTAGTCTGTATACCTGACACACTGGTTGTGTGGCTGTAGGAGTGCTCTCTTGTGTTCACTGTAGTCTGTATACCTGACACACTGGTTGTGGCTGTAGGAGTGCTCTCTTGTGTTCACTGTAGTCTGTATACCTGACACACTGGTTGTGGCTGTAGGAGTGCTCTCTTGTGTTCACTGTAGTCTGTATACCTGACACACTGGTTGTGGCTGTAGGAGTGCTCTCTTGTGTTCACTGTAGTCTGTATACCTGACACACTGGTTGTGGCTGTAGGAGTGCTCTCTTGTGTTCACTGTGGTCTGTATACCTGACACACTGGTTGTGTGGCTGTAGGAGTGCTCTCTTGTGTTCACTGTAGTCTGTATACCTGACACACTGGTTGTGGCTGTAGGAGTGCTCTCTTGTGTTCACTGTAGTCTGTATACCTGACACACTGGTTGTGGCTGTAGGAGTGCTCTCTTGTGTTCACTGTAGTCTGTATACCTGACACACTGGTTGTGTGGCTGTAGGAGTGCTCTCTTGTGTTCACTGTAGTCTGTATACCTGACACACTGGTTGTGGCTGTAGGAGTGCTCTCTTGTGTTCACTGTAGTCTGTATACCTGACACACTGGTTGTGTGGCTGTAGGAGTGCTCTCTTGTGTTCACTGTAGTCTGTATACCTGACACACTGGTTGTGGCTGTAGGAGTGTTCTCTTGTGTTCACTGTAGTCTGTATACCTGACACACTGGTTGTGGCTGTAGGAGTGCTCTCTTGTGTTCACTGTAGTCTGTATACCTGACACACTGGTTGTGGCTGTAGGAGTGCTCTCTTGTGTTCACTGTAGTCTGTATACCTGACACACTGGTTGTGGCTGTAGGAGTGCTCTCTTGTGTTCACTGTAGTCTGTATACCTGACACACTGGTTGTGGCTGTAGGAGTGCTCTCTTGTGTTCACTGTGGTCTGTATACCTGACACACTGGTTGTGTGGCTGTAGGAGTGCTCTCTTGTGTTCACTGTAGTCTGTATACCTGACACACTGGTTGTGGCTGTAGGAGTGCTCTCTTGTGTTCACTGTGGTCTGTATACCTGACACACTGGTTGTGTGGCTGTAGGAGTGCTCTCTTGTGTTCACTGTAGTCTGTATACCTGACACACTGGTTGTGGCTGTAGGAGTGCTCTCTTGTGTTCACTGTAGTCTGTATACCTGACACACTGGTTGTGGCTGTAGGAGTGCTCTCTTGTGTTCACTGTAGTCTGTATACCTGACACACTGGTTGTGGCTGTAGGAGTGCTCTCTTGTGTTCACTGTGGTCTGTATACCTGACACACTGGTTGTGTGGCTGTAGGAGTGCTCTCTTGTGTTCACTGTAGTCTGTATACCTGACACACTGGTTGTGGCTGTAGGAGTGCTCTCTTGTGTTCACTGTGGTCTGTATACCTGACACACTGGTTGTGTGGCTGTAGGAGTGCTCTCTTGTGTTCACTGTAGTCTGTATACCTGACACACTGGTTGTGGCTGTAGGAGTGCTCTCTTGTGTTCACTGTAGTCTGTATACCTGACACACTGGTTGTGGCTGTAGGAGTGCTCTCTTGTGTTCACTGTAGTCTGTATACCTGACACACTGGTTGTGTGGCTGTAGGAGTGCTCTCTTGTGTTCACTGTGGTCTGTATACCTGACACACTGGTTGTGGCTGTAGGAGTGCTCTCTTGTGTTCACTGTAGTCTGTATACCTGACACACTGGTTGTGGCTGTAGGAGTGCTCTCTTGTGTTCACTGTAGTCTGTATACCTGACACACTGGTTGTGGCTGTAGGAGTGCTCTCTTGTGTTCACTGTGGTCTGTATACCTGACACACTGGTTGTGTGGCTGTAGGAGTGCTCTCTTGTGTTCACTGTAGTCTGTATACCTGACACACTGGTTGTGGCTGTAGGAGTGCTCTCTTGTGTTCACTGTGGTCTGTATACCTGACACACTGGTTGTGGCTGTAGGAGTGCTCTCTTGTGTTCACTGTAGTCTGTATACCTGACACACTGGTTGTGTGGCTGTAGGAGTGCTCTCTTGTGTTCACTGTGGTCTGTATACCTGACACACTGGTTGTGGCTGTAGGAGTGCTCTCTTGTGTTCACTGTAGTCTGTATACCTGACACACTGGTTGTGGCTGTAGGAGTGCTCTCTTGTGTTCACTGTAGTCTGTATACCTGACACACTGGTTGTGGCTGTAGGAGTGCTCTCTTGTGTTCACTGTAGTCTGTATACCTGACACACTGGTTGTGGCTGTAGGAGTGCTCTCTTGTGTTCACTGTAGTCTGTATACCTGACACACTGGTTGTGGCTGTAGGAGTGCTCTCTTGTGTTCACTGTAGTCTGTATACCTGACACACTGGTTGTGGCTGTAGGAGTGCTCTCTTGTGTTCACTGTAGTCTGTATACCTGACACACTGGTTGTGTGGCTGTAGGAGTGCTCTCTTGTGTTCACTGTAGTCTGTATACCTGACACACTGGTTGTGGCTGTAGGAGTGCTCTCTTGTGTTCACTGTAGTCTGTATACCTGACACACTGGTTGTGGCTGTAGGAGTGCTCTCTTGTGTTCACTGTAGTCTGTATACCTGACACACTGGTTGTGGCTGTAGGAGTGCTCTCTTGTGTTCACTGTAGTCTGTATACCTGACACACTGGTTGTGGCTGTAGGAGTGCTCTCTTGTGTTCACTGTAGTCTGTATACCTAAGGATGAAAACAGGAGAATGCATTATGCAACAAGGGTCAATGTCTTACTCCCTGGTTACCACAAGACTTAGCATAGCAACCAAATCCGTTTATTTCATGTAGCCCAGCTAGCCGTGCTCTATGGGGATTTTCAGGACAGTTGGAAGTTGGAACACGTTTCTTTCTTGACCCAATCAGATTTTTTTGGTTGAAGCAGTCCTTTTTTATATAATCAAATAGACTCATGTTGCTTCATGCTAGGGCTGCACAATATATCATATTTTCATCATCATGGCGATATGAACATAATGCAATAAACACATGGCAAAGACTGCCTGAAACACAGCGGTGCACCCTGCCCCCAAACACACTGTGTGTAGTTTCAGCTTGAGTTTGTAACAGAGAGCCACATGCTTGTGGGCATAGGCTATTCGAAGTTAGGGGTCTATGTTAGCAGTATTGAAGCAGAAAGACATACAACTCTATAGCTAATATGCATATGTCAATATTTGTTTGTTGATCGCATTTGCAAGTCATCACAATATTGAACAATGTTATTGTACATGGCAGATTTTCCTCATATCGTGTAGGCCTACTTCATGCCCGAGATGCAATGAGGTCCTGGCTCCACTGGTTTCTTGACATGGCTTTCATGCTGCTCCTTTCATGCTGTCCTCTCCACTGCTCTGCTCTCCAATTACTAGATTGTTCTGGGGCTGCCTATAGACCCTTCTCACGGGGGCCATTTTGTGTCGAAAATGCAGGGTAAACACAGGTGCAAGCAAAGCACTAATGAGGGTTTCCAACTTCCATGATTGGAATTTGGAAACCCTCATTATTGTTTTGCTCGCACCTGTGTTTATTCTGCCTTTTTGACACAAAATGGCCCCGTGAAAAGGGTCTATCGGCAGGTGCGGTCAGATTTATGAAAACGCTTTAGAGAAACAGTGCTAAACATCTATAATCATTTTTTCTTTAAAGAAAACTAAACTTGGAACCTGAGGAAGAGGCGAAGAACGTTCCCACAGCGTTCCCACGCAATGATCGATCTGGGAACCCCGTTCCCAACCGTTCAACGCCATTTCCACCACTGGAAGTGATACTCAAAACGACAGCCTTGAAGAGCTATACTGTCTGACACTCCCTAATATACTAAGTCAATATTGATATTTATGTACCATTATTTCACCATTTCACCACTTTCCATATAAGACCGCATTCCTGTTGACACTTCTGGCAGAACAGAAGACTTTATTGAGGTGGGCAAGGTATTCACAAAAGTGCCATATTTGTTTCGGCAATTCAGTCAGTGGAGTTTCCTTCTCAGGAAACTTGGAATAGGAAACTTACAGTCAGCAGCTATTTCAAACCAGTGGTTCTTGAACAGAAAGTGAATGAAACCTATGACCAAAACAGTCATACATGCTGTCATTGTGTTACTTATGGATGGAATTAGAGTGAAAATAAATGATTTTCTTTTCCTTTTTGCTGGGGACCCCCTCAAGGACCCCTGGAGGTCCCCAGGCCCCAATTTGAGAACCACTGACTTATAGTGGTAATTTTAATGTTGGACCTAATATACAGTATCAGCAACCAGAGGCAAACTGTAGCCTCTACACACACACACACACACACACACACACACACACACACACACACACACACACACACACACACACACACACACACACACACACACACACACACACACACAGACACAGACACAGACAGACAGACAGACAGAACAATTTTCCTGGGTGAATGATTAACTTGGCACCATAGAAAAGGCTCTCTGACTGAGTCAAGCAGATGGCTGGTAAAGTAAGGGTTAAAAAGCTTGTCCCAACTCTGTTCTGTCGCTGTGCTCTGGTGTGTCAGTGTGTGCTGATGGCAAGACTGTGTGTGTGTGTGTGTGTGTGTGTGTGTGTGTGTGTGCTGATGGCAAGACTGTGTGTGTGTGTGTGTGTGTGTGTGTGTGTGTGTGTGTGTGTGTGTGTGCACGCAGGGAGGCGGGGAGGCCACGTGTACAGATGTTCTGTGGTGCTGCTGCCTCCCTCTCCTCAGTCCATCACTCAATCACTTCCCTCCTCCCCCTCTCAGCTCTGACGGGCCCCTCACAACTCCCCATCATTCCACAGAGGCAGGCACGCACGCACGCACGCACGCACTCACGCACATGTCCGTGCGCTTATAGTAGAAATGTACACAAGTGTGCTGTGCAAGAGACTAGATGTCAAAGCAGGTACTCGCATACAGCGAGGCACTTAATAACTTAACACGGATGAGCTCACATGCAAATGCTCACACCTTTTTAAAATGCGATTGTGCAAATGAGTTTTTTTTTGCATACGGTACGTACGGCTGCACACATTAGAGATTGAAGACATTAGCTTATGCATCATCGCGCATTTGATTTTTGTGTCCTACATGCTTTGGTTGGCTTAGTCTTTATGGTAATGTTGGCGATGCTTAAAATATACCACATATTTTTCTAAGCTTTGTTAGTGTCCCAACACATTCAAACTGGTCAGTCATTTACATAGCCTGTAGGCCCGTCTATTGTGTGAAATCTATTCAAATATTTGAAGTTGCAATGGATTTCTCGTCAGGCTGCAAATTAGCTATTGATCAATCAAGAATCAAGAATATTCTTGATTTATTCTAGCAGGGCCTCCTAGCCTAACACTCATGGTAGCATCTTAGCACATGACCTAGCTTAGCATTTGTAGCAGTTCATATACGCACAACAGGTTCTGCAGCAATGACTTCTGTACTGCATATTTGGCCACTGCATTTAGGTTTGTTAGTCGACTACTGTAGACTAGAGCAGAGGTTTTCAAAGTGGGAGGCGGGCCTCCCCAGGGGGGCTTCCAAACAGTTTCAGGGGAGGCTCCGTGAATGGAAGTGAATAAATAGGTCTTTAGTTATTACAAAAGGAGATGACATAGAATAGCTGAACTGTTTGAGTCAGAATCAAATCACTAAATATCCATAACGTAAGTTCTCTGTGTCCCGTAATAATCCCACAACAATCACAGCTTTCATTCACAGGCCATGAGGCCCCGCCTTCTCCTATACATGAGATCAGCAGCCTCACTGTGTGGCCTGTGGAGTCAGGGGTGAAATGAAATATCACTATAACAGACATTAGTCTATATGACACAAGACATAAGATTAATGTCAAATTCAAACAGATTTGGTAGTCTAGGAAGCAATGCAGTACTGGCCTCGCACACCAAAATAATGGTCGCAAAAATGCAGTCTGAAACCCTATAAAGCGCTGGAATGAAAGGCACGCGCCACTGTCTTAATATTTCACGTCCTTTTAAAAAAATTAACCGATGGTTAACCGTTCAAGAGTGTCGGTTAGTCGAAAGTAAAATTAACCGAAAATCCACATCCCGGATTCGAACCTGCGTCGCTGTGTGAAGGACTAAGCCTCAATGGCACGTGCTCCATCAGGTGAGCCCCCCCCGGCCCCCGATGATCGATTTTAACATTGCTGTTATGGTCGATAACCGATATTTACCAATGTCGATGTGATATGTATAAAAACAACTTTCTATTATCATCACATTTTGTACATACTGAAAAACACATGTAATCACTGTGAATGTGAAAAATGTGAAATAATGTCTTTATTTCCAAAACTTGCAAAAATTTGGAAAAGACCATAGATAATTGATTTACCGCATTGTTTCCTCTCAATATGAGCATTTTGGCTGATACCGTTAACCGATATTAACCAGTGTTTCCCCCTATATACATTCTGCAGACTGTGCTGCAGAAATACGCCCGGACTGCGCTGCAAAAATACGTCCGTCACTGCTAGCTACAGCAGTTTTTGTTTTTGTTGAAGCGTTGAGAGGAGAAGAGAAGAAGAGAGGAGGAGAAGCGAGGTGAGAAGAATATAGGAGATGAGAAGAAGAGGGTATTGTTTGGGTGATGAAAATCTGTTCAGAAATCAGAATTATGGGCGCGCACTCACTCGGTCGCGCTCTCGCCCTCTCTCGCCCTCTCTCTCTCTCTCTCTCTCTTTGCCTGGTCAGAGACCAGAGCTTATCCTCCTTTGTGTAACTGTTATTTCCAGCAGTCTCTTGTCTTGCAGCCTCAGGTGAAATAAAATGGTTCTCCTTGCTCTGGGACATTTCCTTGTGGCGACTTCACTGAGCTCAGCTGCTCTACTCCCTGTTGCTGCTCTCCCCCTCCGCTGCACTGAGTGGCGCACAGGCACAGCAGAGGCATGTAAATAGCTATCGGGAGAGACAATATAACATTTCACTCAGACCGAAAGTAAAATAAATAAATAGATATGTTGACTTTCTTTATCAGTTTTATTTTTTATTTCTGCTTTTTGGCTGTTATTTTGCTCATTGGACCGATCGATACCGATATATAAAAAAAATACTAACATCAGCCGATACCGATATGATTGCCGATGGATATACTGTATCGTGCATTCCTATTTTTGACCCAATACCTCAATATCGATATTGGTGCTTTGAGAATATATTTATACATGAGAAGGTTTTGAGAAACAAACGGTAGGGCAGGCTCATTTGGATATGATGGATGAATCTGATATTTGGTGATAAGGCTCCTACAGTGTGTGATTTGAGATCACTTTGGCCTTAGTGCTGATCCGAAACATGAAGCTGATTCCGTATCGGCACTCTTGCTGAAAGAGGCTTTATATACGTCGGCGCCCTGAGCTCACTCCTGACCTGCACACGCCAGCCAGTGCCGACAGCCATGGGCCTCGACTGTGTTATCCAACAACACACTCTTTCATTCACTCCGTCTTGTGTCTTGTTTCCTCCCTCCCTCCTCTTTGGAGCCGACTGTACTACTGGCTCTTTGAAGTAGGCTTTGGCTGGGGTTACAGCAGTGCACGGTAAGAAAGGAGGCCTAGGCCTCTTAGCGGGCAAGCTGTTTCTTTTTTAAGGCCGCTTGGTGGCCGGTGCCTTGTTTACGCTGGTGTTGGGTGTCGTGAACATATTCTAGGCCTGTGTAATGGAGCAAACCACATGGTGGGCTTAACCTCTTTCTGCAGGGCAAGCAAAATCTTTTTGTTGTCCATTCCATCGCAAAAGATCGGAAGAAAAAAAAACATTTGTCAAATCTGCCAAAGCCACGTTTACAATTATCGTAACTTTTCTTGTACTAGTACTACTACCACCACCACATTGTTCTTCCATCAGAACAGGCTGCCTTGAGAAAGCAAAAGAGCAGTAGCTGTACGAGAAGTGACTGTTGCTTGAACTGAGCTTGAATAATCCACTAAAATTCCAAATCTGTGTTTTTATTTTACTGTACAACACTAACACGGCGCTAATGGCATTAGCATTCTCCATCCACATACGGTTTAACCTTAGCATTTGGAGCTAACACGATTGTAACAAACTATACCCAGGGCGCTCAGTTACATTGCTAACGTGATTAGTACACGTATTTGGGTGATCTACCCCAGCCTGCCAGTAGCTTTCAAACCATGTCAGGCTAATTTGAATTAAATCTCGCTACAAGCAAATAAAAGCTCAGTTTCCTATATAGGCTATGGAAGTAACAGGACTACAGGATGCTTCCCCCTATTATTTTGGATCATGTGGGCAAAGATTAATTTTATTATTGTATTTTATGTTTCGGGGACACGTAGCCCACATGCATGCACACACGCACGCATGCACGCGCACACACTATGGGGTCCTATCAAAGTCAATATTCAAGGACACACGCGCAGCAACGTGTGTGTGCCTGCGTGACTTAACATAGTCAATTTTGTCACGCGTGCACACACACACGCGTTCGCAGTTTTTGATTCTACGCCACCGGGTATGAAGTTCCAAACGACTCAATAAACATGCGCAGCTATCGACTGAACGTGTCACACACGCATGCTTTGACGCCTGTGTAGCAAAGCAACACTTGATGTGTCATGTAGTTTCCCCATTGACTTGTAATGGTCACGCGTGTACGCGTGCGCTTACGTGCTCTGACTGCGCACCCCGCGTACATTTACGCGTAAAATTACGCGTTCATGTACGCGCACTGTTGTGCGCGATGCAGAAACACTTCCGGTGGCGTAGCATCAAAAACTGCGAACGGGTGTGTGTGTGAACGCCTAACGAAATTGTTCTATTATCTCCATGCGTGCATTTACGCGCTCTGACTGCGCACCCCGCGTACATTTACGCGTAAAATTACGCGTTCATGTACGCGCACTGTTGTGCGCGATGCAGAAACACTTCCGGTGGCGTAGCATCAAAAACTGCGAACGGGTGTGTGTGTGAACGCCTAACGAAATTGTTCTATTATCTCCATGCGTGCATTTACGCGCTCTGACTGCGCACCCCGCGTACATTTACACGTAACATTGCGCGTAAATGTACGCGGGGTGCGCAGTCAGAGCACGTAAGCGCACGCGTACACACGTGACCATTACAAGTCAATGGGGAAACTACATGACACGTCAAGCGTTGCTTTGCTACACAGGTGTCAAAGCATGCGTGTGTGACACGTTCAGTCGATAGCTGCGCATGTTTATTGAGTCGTTTGGAACTTCACACACACACACACACACACACACACACACACACACACACACACACACACAATACATATACTCACAAATGCATCAGCCCACATCATGTGATGGCAGTGGATGGTCAGCAGAGCTAGCTAGGAGGCATTTCTTGTGCTAGCCTGCCAATAGCTGAGTACAGTAAGAGCTTCAGGCTGTGAGGGGCTTGTGGTGATGACCATCGGCACTATGCTCTAAAGCCCCTGTGAGTGGCTTTCTGTTGGTATGCCATTCATTAGATGCTTAACTTACCAGCCTACTAGAAGTGTTTTCCACGCTCGGACCAGAAAGCGACTCCTTGAAGCAGACAATTGAGCCGGTTGTTTGTGATGTCACTTTCTCTCGTTAGTGCCATCTCGTTAGTGCCATCTCGTTAGTGTCATCTCTGCTGTGTTTGCAGAAAATTGTCTACTAGCGTCTTTCATGATACTTGAATATGTCAGTAGCGACAGGCTCCCAGGCCTCTTAGCCTATATATAGCCCGGACTGAACCATCACATTGTGCACATAGGAATAGCCTTGTGCTGTTGGGCATCAGCTCTATCGGGAAGTGGGTCACGCTGCTCATTGAATTCTTGAATGAATGATGAATGGCATTGTGCTGCTTTGGGTTTAATTAGCCGAAACAAACACGCTGCCTGTTCATTTCATATGTTAATGTCAGAGACATTCATGCTGCTCTACATATATTTCTTACTTCACTATCTGTTAGCCTGTTTGTCTGCATTCCTAGTGTTGCGTGATTGTGATTGACACCTTTCATTACCTGCCTTATTGAAGCAGGATCAGAGGTACAATACAGGGGTTTCTCTCCCATTATACAGTAAGGCCAATTGGCCAATTCCCCCTGTTGTCCCAGACATGGCGCCACCACCTCTGCCAATCTGGGGAGAGTTGTAGACTGCTTCCTCCGATACATGTGCCAAGTCGCCAGCCGCTTCTTTTTCTTTGTGTTGGTGCACAGTCTGCACCAACACAAGACACATTCACAGTCTATGTCTCAGTCTGCACCAACACAAGACACATTCACAGTCTATGTCTCTGTCTGCACCAAAGCAAGAAGTTGGTGCAGACAGAGACATAGACTGAATGTGTCTTGTGTTGGTGCAGACAGAGACATAGACTGAATGTGTCTTGTGTTGGTGCAGACAGAGACATAGACTGAAAGTGTCTTGTGTTGGTGCAGACAGAGACATAGACTGAATGTGTCTTGTGTTGGTGCAGACAGAGACATAGACTGAATGTGTCTTGTGTTGGTGCAGACAGAGACATAGACTGAAAGTGTCTTGTGTTGGTGCAGACAGAGACATAGACTGAATGTGTCTTGTGTTGGTGCAGACAGAGACATAGACTGAAAGTGTCTTGTGTTGGTGCAGACAGAGACATAGACTGAAAGTGTCTTGTGTTGGTGCAGACAGAGACATAGACTGAATGTGTCTTGTGTTGGTGCAGACAGAGACATAGACTGAAAGTGTCTTGTGTTGGTGCAGACAGAGACATAGACTGAATGTGTCTTGTGTTGGTGCAGACAGAGACATAGACTGAAAGTGTCTTGTGTTGGTGCAGACAGAAACATAGACTGAATGTGTCTTGTGTTGGTGCAGACAGAGACATAGACTGAAAGTGTCTTGTGTTGGTGCAGACAGAGACATAGACTGAAAGTGTCTTGTGTTGGTGCAGACAGAGACATAGA
>NC_139623.1:118912646-118955146 GCF_964638095.1 Poromitra crassiceps
TTCGGTAGAATGTAGTGGTATTAAGTTACAAGAAAAATGTCGTGTAACGTATCTGGGAAATCAATTGGATCAGCGTATGACGAATAAAACTATGTGGCCCTCTCTGTTATTGGGAAAATTCACTCAAGAACAAAGTATTTGTCAAAAATATCTACCGTAAATTCCTGGACAAGAAGACCATGAGGACTTTAGCTACATCTTTAATTCAATGTCACTATGACTAAACCTGTATTACTAAGTACTTTCAGTCTGTTCGGGACACTCATAGCCTGAACACAAGGGCTAGTTGGGAGAAGTACATTGTACTACATTCCTCTATACGGTGATGGAACAAGATCCCTGATGAAATGAAGCCTGTGAATTCTCTGAAGGGTTTTGAAAACCTTCTGAAAAAAATCTTGCTGGCTAAGCTAGAGTGATATGCTGAAATGATTTTGGAACCTTTATTCTTGACTGTTCTGTTCTGTTGTTTATGATCCTATGTGTTATTGTTTTGTCCTGCTTTTATAAGACCAGGGACCATGTTGGAAATAAGTGCTTACACTTTTACACGTATAATATCCCTTGGATGTTGTTGTTTTTTATCCAGAATAAAATCAATCAATCAATATTTACACAATGAGATTTTGGATAAATAATCTTCAGTAATGTGGATATAATAATGACTAAGTGGTCAAGGCAAATAACAGAACAGCTAGAACAGTCTGGTCAGTTCAGAAAATGACATCACTTTACTGTAATGCAGCCTTCAAGACACTTATGCCATATCACTATATTACAATATCTCAAATGTAAGATGACATCTAGTCTCATATCACAATCTTGATATAATATCACTATTGCCCAGCCCTAACCTAAGCCCTATAGTATGATCCCTCTTTTCTACTCTCTCTCTCCTCTCCACTCCCATGTTTCTCTCTCCTTTACTTTTTGTTGCCACTAAGGTTGCGATCAATTCACTTTCAGCTCAATCACTTAAAAAAAATACATAGAAACTGCAGTTGACATAATAACGGTAGGCTGGGCAATTTCTTCCTAGATTGGCTGTAATGATCTTTGTGCTACAAATGGTTCCCAGTCTCCAAGGACATTGACTCCTTGAATTGGCTGAATTGAAAGTGAATTGACTTGACCCCAACACTCTTTGCCACTGATGATCTTAGTTGGTCTAGGAGTATTGACCCACCTCTTAGACACTTGTCACTCTTCAAAATGGAAGCGACTGTGACTCCAGCTTGTCTATTTCCAGCGCGGCTACTGCTAAGGCCAGACTGCTATTTTTAGCGGCGCTTTAGCCTGTGATGACAATACGTCGCTGTGACTTACAGTGTGCCAATTTCTGTCTTGCCTGCCAAAAAACAACATTGAAAATAGACCTATGTGGTATAGCCTACAGACAGAAAAAGACGCAAGTCAGCCAGATGCACATTTGTTGTCTTTGACATGAGTTGGCCAATATATGGGTTAAAGTATAGTGGCAGTGTGTTTTTTGCACATCATCTCTAGGCTGCCACTCCCCTTCACATTATTCCTGCAGGGTTCCCACGGGTCCTTGAAATCCTTGAAAGTTTGTGAATTTGAGGGGGGATCAAGGCCTTGGAGGTTTTCGAAAAGAAATACTGTAGAGATTGAAAGTGCTTGAATTTATACATTTTGTGCAAGAATAGAAATGAAAGTTGTTTTGATTTTGAAGCGGTGTGTCCGCTTCTATAAGTGACTGTGTGTGTTTGTTTTGAGCATGGGAGGTGAGCACGATATGTGTGTGTGTGGACCAGATTCAACCTAGGCCCCTCCCCCCTGGAAGTGTGTGAGTGGAGACAGAAGGCAAGCCGCACGCACACCCACACACACATGGACACGCACGCGCGCACGGACGCATGCACAGGTCAGACGTGCAAAACTGCACGCTTACTTCAACACCTGGGTGTGAATGTCATTTCCATTGTTGTCTGTGTGAGCTTCTGTAAGGCCTGCTAGTTCTCATTAGAAGCATTCTCATTGTTGTGCAGTATCAGTACTTAACCTTGATCCGTGCCTCCAACTAGACCGGGTCGCGTCCTTGAATTTGAGGGAATTGGGTCTGGAATGTCCTGGAAAAGTCCTTGAATTTGATATTAAGAAGGTGTGGTCTGCACACAGTCAGCGTAGTTTGATATATCAATGGGAATTAGTTGACATTCATTTTTGTACAGTATAAACACATTCCACAGACTGGGGACTTGCCTGAGCTAGTCAGGCCATCACAGTAAGTGTGAAACCTTAATTGGGTTTTGTCATAGCTGATGTTTTTTTGTCATGTCATTGTGCCTGCACTGAGTGTTTTCATATCAATGAGTGCATTCATTTTCACTCTGCTTATTTGTCTGTCAATCACCTGGGAGCCACGGGGACAAATTGAAGTCTCCGCCAGGAAAGAATCCCACAAATACGTGTCGCCTTACAAACTTTATTGTCCGTGTCCTTCTTATGTGGGGTGTCTTTTCATGGGGGACGGCAGTTATCTTCTTATGTGGGGTGGCTTTTCGTAGGGGACAGCAGTTAATTTCAAGCTAGGTTTGACGCTGCAATGTTTGCATAAAAAAAGGGGGAAAAGTGAGTTACAGTTTGCCAATTTCTTATAGGCATGTATAGAGTACACATATATATACACATACACATATATATACACATATATACTTATAGGCATGTATAGATGTATGTATAGAGTACATGTATAGAGTACCACAGGGATGACATATTTGTGTAGGCCAACCCAGAGAAGCAGGTTCCCTCGTCTGGAAGTCAATGGGATTTTTGCATGGTGATTTTGGTTAGATGATGAAATAAGATCTGTGGTTGAACACAAGTTTAGGAAACTGAGACCTTTGAGTTCAGGGGCCACATTATAGAAACTCCCTATCTTATGTCTTAAGTTAGGATAGGACTAGTTTAAGATAGGATTTTTTCTGATTTGGTATTACAGAAGCAAATCCTAACTAACTTTAGGAATCCTATCTTATCTTGCTAAATCCTATCTTATGTCTTGTTAGGAAATCCTAAATACTCATCCAGCATCGGTTATCAACTTTTCTGTCTGTTACCCTAGCAACCAGTAGCAACAGACACCTCCTCCTTTCTCAACTCGCGGGGGAAGTAGGAGCGCTAGTAGCCTGTTATTAGCTAGTAGGCTAACGATGTGTGTTGTTGTTCCTCCCCCCCTTGGAAACTCTATGTACCGAGGAGCCAAATTGCTGATGGCTGTTGCTACCTCAGTTAAATTACGTGACATAGCAGGCTGAGATATTTTGGATATGTCGGCCACTTCAGTTGGAAAATCTCCCTTCGCAAAAAACCGAAGTGCATTTGTAAGTTGTACTACGAGTTACAACCGGCAGAGCCCCGTGTCGCCTAGTCGGTCTCTCCAACACAGGTCTCAGCTCCTCGGCTAGCTGCAGTATCATGTCCCGGGGCGGTCTGTATCGATTAACGAGCGTTCTGTCATCAAAACGCAAAACGTCATTCGGGTCCCGCGTGAGCCTTTCGGCAAATAAACTGCGCCTGTTGACATTTTGTTGGTTTTGCAAATGTAATAACAGCGCAGCCATAACGTAGGTAGGTAGGCTATAAATAGGCTATAAATTATAACGAGATGAAAGATGGCTGTTGTTCCAGTTGAAAATAGCGTAAATTAGTTAGGACAGCATAGCTGGCATCTTAAAGTTAGGAGAGCTTTTTTAAGATTTTGGGGAGTTGGGACGCTTCTGTAATACGCTTTTCCCATTTTAAATTAGGATGAGAATATTGACTTAGGAACTGTTGTTCTGTAATGGGTGTTTTCCTAAATCAAGTCCTAACTCTAATTACCATGGTTACCAATCATTTAGGATGGGATTTGGAATTTAGGAAGTTTCTGTAATGTCACCCCAGAAAGATAATCTTTACAAATGAACACCGCTTTTATGATTGTTGAAGTGGAAATCAATGCAATCACCAAAAATTGCGATTTTCAGATAATGCTTCAAAAATCATAAAAGGGTGTTCAGTTGTGAAGAGACCTTATTTCAGGCATCTAACAAAATCCCCATACACAAAACCCATTACCCTCTAGACGACGGAACCGAGTGCAATTCACATCATTTGGATGGAGAGCTTGTGAAATTGTGAGTTGACGCTGGCTGATTTGTGATTACTATGAGAGGCAAACTACAGTATTTACATCATAAAGGATCATCATAGGTGGGAAATACTGTATATCTCACAAATTACAATGTGGGTGATCTGAGTTTAGATACCTACGCTACATCCCTGGTCCTCTTGCTGTATAGAGGGGCACACTGCACACCTGTTGCTTATGGCATTGTATATTGCATTGATGTATATACTGCATACAGTACTACAGCTCTACTCTCCTTTGCTTTCTGTCTTTGTTATTACCTCATTACCTCAGTCTTTCACCTCTCTCGCTGCTTTGTTCCTCTTGCAGTTCGCTTGGTGTGGTGAAACTGCCTCCGATCATGAATAGGGCAAGATAATGCACTGTCGTTGTAAGCGATATACATTTAGTTTCTAAAAAGAAAATGTGAATGGTCACTGACGTGTGATGGAATTGCAGGTGATGTCTGGAGTAGTTCCTGAGATTTGCTCGGTTTGAATTGTACTTGATGTATATTATTTGATTTATAGGACAGGTCACAGGAATTCTGCACAGTACATTGCCTTTCTGATAAGAAAGAAAGGAGGAAAAAACAATCACACCTTCTTACAGATTTGAAATTGCCATTGTGAATATTGATTTTTGTTTGCATGAACTGTGCAGCACGACTGTTTCTTGTAGCAGGTTGGCCACACGTTTGCCAAGCCACAAACATGAGACAGTGACAGCAGGGACTAGTTTATCACCCACCCAGACTATTTCTGCCAAACATGCTCAACAGGTTCAGTGGTTTCTTGCCATAAATCAGCCACCTGACATTTATCATAACGGTAAGCAATGGCCAATATACATCTCCGCCCTCTCTGTTGTCTTTCCTTTGTTTCCTAAGATAAGTAAAAGGAACAGGCCTGTGCAAGAGAGTCATCTTTTTTTTAATAGGGCATTATGGAAACAGGATTTTTTTTGGGTCAAATACCGACAGTGAATTGGGATGCAATCTCCTTACCAATAATAGTATTAATTTATTGTCAAGATATGACAGGTGATCAGATGCTGGTTGGTTGTTGCCTATGCTCAGACAGAGGCGGTGTGCCGATTGTTGCCCCTGATCAGATGCTGGCTGGCTTGTGAATGGGTTGATGTGAGAGTGAACAGACCGCCAGCTGCTTTGAAGTGGTGATGATGGGCGACCTGCAGGAAGAAGCATGCGTCATCACTTCTCCCTGAACCAGTCAGCAGCACCAAAACTCCCGCTCCACTTTCAATGGTGGGATCTGCTTCTCAGCCACAGTCATGCAAAGTCTGCCATGACAGCAGGGCAGCAGCTCTTCAACTGTCTCTCTCTCTTTCTCTCTCTCTGTCTCTCTCTCCTTCTCTGTCTCTGTCTCTCTCTCTCTTGCTCTTGCTCTCTCTGTCACTAGCCGTGTTTCCATTCAGCTTTTGCACAAATTATTCTAATCAAGCTTTCGAAAAGTCGACAATCTTAATATTCAGATCAGGTGATTTCCATTAACTGCTGATCAGCAAATGTGTGGGTGGGGGGGGGTTCAGGGTTGAGTCAACATAGATGGAGAGAGAGAGAGCGCTTTCCACTTGTCATAGAAATAATAATTGATGTTGTGGTAGCTGTATTTCTTTCTTTCTGATGGTATGAAGAGTAAATATTGCGGCTAATATCACAGCAGAAATGCCCATACTGCGACAACCCCCCCCCCCCCCCCCCCCCCACACACAACTTTTTGTCACCATTTCATTCATCCTTTTAATACGATACCTCAGAATGTGCATAATATATGTTAATGGAAGCACAACTACTTACCTGGTGAAACTGTTCACCCCAAAGGACCTTAGACTGCCAGAACTACAACTACTTTCCTGGTGAAACTGTTCACCCCAAAGGACCTTAGACTGCCAGAACTACAGGTACTTACCTGATGAAACTGTTCACCCCAAAGGACCTTAGACTGCCAGAACTACAGGTACTTACCTGATGAAACTGTTCACCCCAAAGGACCTTAGACTGCCAGAACTACAGGTACTTACCTGATGAAACTGTTCACCCCAAAGGACCTTAGACTGCCAGAACTACAGGTACTTACCTGATGAAACTGTTCACCCCAAAGGACCTTAGACTGCCACAACTACAGGTACTTACCTGATGAAACTGTTCACCCCAAAGGACCTTAGACTGCCAGAACTACAGGTACTTACCTGGTGAAACTGTTCACCCCAAAGGACCTTAGACTGCCAGAACTACAGGTACTTACCTGGTGAAACTGTTCACCCCAAAGGACCTTAGACTGCCAGAACTACAGGTACTTACCTGATGAAACTGTTCACCCCAAAGGACCTTAGACTGCCACAACTACAGGTACTTACCTGATGAAATTGTTCACCCCAAAGGACCTTAGACTGCCAGAACTACAGGTACTTACCTGATGAAACTGTTCACCCCAAAGGACCTTAGACTGCCAGAACTACAGGTACTTACCTGGTGAAACTGTTCACCCAAAATGACCTTAGACTGCAAGAACTACAGGTACTTACCTGATGAAACTGTTCACCCCAAAGGACCTTAGACTGCCAGAACTACAGGTACTTACCTGATGAAACTGTTCACCCAAAAGGACCTTAGACTGCCAGAACTACAGGTACTTACCTGATGAAACTGTTCACCCCAAAGGACCTTAGACTGCCACAACTACAGGTACTTACCTGATGAAACTGTTCACCCAAAAGGACCTTAGACTGCCAGAACTACAGGTACTTACCTGATGAAACTGTTCACCCCAAAGGACCTTAGACTGCCAGAACTACAGGTACTTACCTGATGAAACTGTTCACCCAAATGGACCTTAGACTGCCAGAACTACAGGTACTTACCTGATGAAACTGTTCACCCCAAAGGACCTTAGACTGCCAGAACTACAGGTACTTACCTGATGAAACTGTTCACCCCAAAGGACCTTAGACTGCCACAACTACAGGTACTTACCTGATGAAACTGTTCACCCCAAAGGACCTTAGACTGCCAGAACTACAGGTACTTACCTGATGAAACTGTTCACCCCAAAGGACCTTAGACTGCCAGAACTACAGGTACTTACCTGATGAAACTGTTCACCCAAAAGGACCTTAGACTGCCAGAACTACAGGTACTTACCTGATGAAACTGTTCACCCCAAAGGACCTTAGACTGCCAGAACTACAGGTACTTACCTGATGAAACTGTTCACCCAAAAGGACCTTAGACTGCCAGAACTACAGGTACTTACCTGATGAAACTGTTCACCCCAAAGGACCTTAGACTGCCAGAACTACAGGTACTTACCTGATGAAACTGTTCACCCCAAAGGACCTTAGACTGCCACAACTACAGGTACTTACCTGATGAAACTGTTCACCCCAAAGGACCTTAGACTGCCAGAACTACAGGTACTTACCTGATGAAACTGTTCACCCCAAAGGACCTTAGACTGCCAGAACTACAGGTGATGAAACTGTTCACCCAAAAGGACCTTAGACTGCCAGAACTACAGGTATTTACCTGATGAAACTGTTCACCCCAAAGGACCTTAGACTGCCACAACTACATGTACTTACCTGATGAAATGGTTCACCCCAAATTACCTTAGACTGCCAGAACTACAGGTACTTACTTACCTGATAAAACTGTTCACCCCAAAGGACCTTAGACTGCCAGAACTACAGGTACTTACCTGATGAAACTGTTCACCCCAAAGGACCTTAGACTGCCACAACTACATTTACTTACCTGATGAAATGGTTCACCCCAAATTACCTTAGACTGCCAGAACTACAGGTACTTACTTACCTGATAAAACTG
Organism: Poromitra crassiceps; assembly: GCF_964638095.1. NCBI lineage: Eukaryota > Metazoa > Chordata > Actinopteri > Beryciformes > Melamphaidae > Poromitra > Poromitra crassiceps. Next base: position 118,920,626 of record NC_139623.1, read on the forward strand.
TTCACCCCAAAGGACCTTAGACTGCCAGAACTACAGGTACTTACCTGATGAAACTGTTCACCCCAAAGGACTTAGACTGCTACACCTACTTACCTGATGAAACTGTTCACCCCAAAGGACCTTAGACTGCCACAACTACAGGTACTTGCATCACGAAACTGTTCAGCCCAAAGGACCTTAGACTGCCAGAACTACAGGTACTTACCTGATGAAACTGTTCACCCCAAAGGACCTTAGACTGCTACAACTACTTACCTGATGAAACTGTTCACCCCAAAGGACCTTAGACTGCCACAACTACAGGTACTTGCATGACGAAACTGTTCAGCCCAAAGGACCTTAGACTGCCAGAACTACAGGTACTTACCTGATGAAACTGTTCACCCCAAAGGACCTTAGACTGCCAGAAATACAGCAGACACCATCTAGAATGACTGCTGCCCTCTTCATCATCTACACTGAGAGCTTCATGTTTAGTCTGGTGTAATTTTATTAGACTAGAGTTGCTTACATTGATTCCACCCTACTGGTCACCCGAAGGATCTTATTCTTAGGCATAACACTTTTTACTTTTAATCTAATTTCAGACTCTAGGCAGTAGCTATATATGTATGTGTAATAAGCACAATTTGATTTTGTATAATTAGGAGTTTGATCCACCAATCCTTCATTTTGTTCTGCAGTTCATAGTTTTAAGCACAGTCTTAACTAGGTTAAGGTCTTCTTGTTGTCCCTTGTCAATATGTGGCTGATGTCCCTGCACTTATGTGATAGTAATTCAGAACTAGTAGCAGGTCTGCTTCAGGAGCATCTCAGCTATAGTGCATTGCTGTTGTAGCAGCTTCTTCAACTTATAGGCTTATGTCTGCTTTCACCTCTTCTGGTTGAGCTGGCTTGAGGAAAATCATAACAGACAGCGGCAAGCACCTAAAGTAGATATGTGTGGAATTAGGAACACACCCAAACATATTAATCTGCCAAGTCGCTGAGACCCATTTAGAGTAAGGTCTTGGCTTTATGGTCCCTTTGATTCCAAACCTAGAGAAATGGCATCATGCCTTATTTGCTGATTGGTTGGATCTGTTTGCTGAGAATTTGGTCACGCGCAATTTGCGGCGCCTCCGTATCTGGTTTTTCATGTCCTTTGGCTGAGCCCTGGTAGCCGGCCAGCTATCTTATGTAACAACTTGGTTTGCTTAGTTATTTCACAGCTGTGTGCGAGCTGACTGTGGCAGCTAACTTGGAGCCCTGGCTTTGGCCTTCCATGCATACCTAGACCTCACCGCACAAAGCCACGATTTAACTGCTCAGAGTAACGGGTGGCCCCCTTTAGCACGGAGGGTATCCAGATGATCAAGAATAAACATGTGGTTGGATTATTCCTTTAAGTATCCATCACTTGCAATGAATAGGCTTTTTTTGGCTTGCAGTGATTTATGTGCCTGCAGCACAGTAACTGCTGTATGCATGTCAGTGATTGACAGTTAGAATTTGCCTATTTAACAGTCATCCCTAGCTTGTTTACCTTAATAGACAAGTGATTAGGGAAATGCCTGGGTTCTTACACTAGCCCCTGTACCCAAAGCTGTTGCTTCCCTCCCTGTGTGTAAACTTCCCACAATAAGGATTCAAACTTTTATTCTGTCACACGGCTAACTCTGCAGATTCTAGTTTCTCATTCAAAGCAATGTAGACCTAATTACAGTTTTTTACTAAATTGCTAAAACCCCCATTCTCTGAACCAAATGCTCGGTGGCCTGAACCCATTTATTGAATCCATCACTCTTTTGGCAAAACCATAAACGATTTCCACTTGTTAGACACAACTTGCAGATACACTTTTTGCAAAACTAAACACGTTCTCTCACAAAACACATTTTGCACTGTGATGCACTTGTGAAGCATAATGGTGACCACAGGTAGCACAACGTTAAACACAATTAAACACAGGTGTCACAGCTTAAACACAGCCATTCAAAACTGATCGCACTTGTTGCTAATGATGTGATGAAACCAATACGCCAGTTCAGAGCGCACAGGTTGTTGAAGTGTGAAGGTTCATATCAACAGTGTACAGAAAGGATTGGAGGGGCAGAGGAAGAGTGTGTGTAAGAGGTGGGGTAGGATGAAGAGGAGACGGGCGAGGAAGAGCAAGTCAGAGAATAGGACTAGGGATGTTCATTTTGAAAATTTTCCAAAATCGATAATCGGTGAGAATTAACGATCAATTATCGATTATCGATTTTATTAATACTTAGAAAATTTTCAATATTTTTTTTTTTTTTTTTTTTTTTTTTTTTTTTTTACAAAATGAATGCCTATGGCAGAAAATACGAAAGACAACGTGTTCTCCTCAATGAACTCTTTATTTCAATGTGTCTCCTCTCCAACACTGCTGTCCCCGGCGCATGCCGGTGTGAATTTCTCATGTTTAAAACAGTTTTGTTGGCACAAAGGCCCGTGCCCAGCCAGAAAACTAGAGACTATATGAAGCTCCACCTCACATTAGTCGGCTGTGCAATGGAGTGGGGCGAGGAGGAACGAATTCCACCCAAACCTAGTCCAAAAAAAAAATAAAAAAATAAAAATAAATAAAAATAATAATAATTAAAAAATCGATCCAAATGCCACAGGATCGATTCCAATCCTTAACGATCGATTATCGATTTTCGATAATTGATGAACATCCCTAAATAGGACAGTAATTTCTGATGAAATCCAAGCGACTGTAATAGACCATGTCCTTACACTGAGGGAAGCAGAACATGATGCTGAGGCCGCATGACAAATCACTTGTTGGGTTTGATTTTGTGGTCCCACTATAAGGCCATATGATTTCCCCAAAACAGAATGGAGTGGAATATTGCAGCATTTTCCATCATTTGGTTGAAATTGATTTAAAAAGATATATAGTGTATAGATATATATGTGTAGCCTAACTGCTGAATATGCCTTTTTCTTTTTTTTATGCAAAATGCATTTACTGTAGGTTATTATAAACAATAACAAACATTTCTGGAGATACATGCCCTGAACACTGTGTGTTTTGTTTTCCATTGTTTGATGTGTGTGAGAGTGCTCAGTAGTGTTGTTATTGTGACTGGCTTGGATGATCTGACAACAGTGTTTGATGTGTGAATGCTCAGTAGTGTTGTTGATGTGTGAATGCTCAGTAGTGTTGTTGATGTGTGAATGCTCAGTAGTGTTGTTGATGTGTGAATGCTCAGTAGTGTTGTTGATGTGTGAATGCTCAGTAGTGTTGTTGATGTGTGAATGCTCAGTAGTGTTGTTGATGTGTGAATGCTCAGCAGTGTTGTTGATGTGTGAATGCTCAGTAGTGTTGTTGATGTGTGAATGCTCAGTAGTGTTGTTGATGTGTGAATGCTCAGCAGTGTTGTTGATGTGTGAATGCTCAGTAGTGTTGTTGATGTGTGAATGCTCAGTAGTGTTGTTGATGTGTGAATGCTCAGTAGTGTTGTTGATGTGTGAATGCTCAGTAGTGTTGTTGATGTGTGAATGCTCAGTAGTGTTGTTGATGTGTGAATGCTCAGTAGTGTTGTTATTGTGACTGGCTTGGAGTGTGATCTCTGATCTGACCGTTAGCATCTGAGTCGAAAATTAGCATCAGCCACAAACCAAATGCTGGTCAAATATGCAAGTGGTGGCTGGTAGATTTGCTTCACCAGCCAAACAAACTATGGGAATCTATTGAATGGCTGGTAAAATTTTAACATTGACTAGCCTAGGGCTGGGCGATATGACGATATATTTCGTCTGGACGATAGAAAATGTATTTCGTCTCATATGATGCTCTGTCGTTTATATCGTTGTGTTGCAAATCACACCCTTTACGGCAATAGTGTCCGTTATTTGGATAACGCTGTGCTTTCTTCATTCTGTTTTCTTTTTTACTCACGTCCACAGTCCACTAGCCATTTGGCTGGTGGACAATAAAGTGTAATTTTGGACCCTGGTTAGCATTCCATGTATAGAAACAGTGCTTAGACAACAAAGTGCTTCATTGTACAATGTCACAGTATGTGCATCACAGTAATCCATCCCGAACTAATCAATATCTCCCCCCCCCAATTTACCTTCTCCCATTCTATGAAATCATGTCAATTTAGTTGAATGTGAGAAGAAGATCATGAGAACCATGAAAAATCTTAGCTAAGATGTCAAGATTTGTAGTTAGTTAGATTTTCACAATAACATATTTTTTATTTCCATTTAATTAGTATACACTGCGAAATAAAGAGCAGGAATGATTTGTAGAAAATTAGTTTTCCTACTGTGATCACAGGGATGCAACAATTAACCAATTTATGTGTGAATTATCCGTAGTGTTGTGAAATAAATGAATGCATAATAATCGTGAAACCGTGATTTTTCTTCAGTTGCATTATCACCACTGTAGAGTGCCAATGCTCAGGTACAGAGGAGTGGTGTGTCTCACCCCGACTGACCTGGCTGTTGTAGTCCACGGTGCTGTGCTGCTCAACCTGTCATCTGTCATCCTGAACAATCTGCTGGCAGCTCACCTCCCTGTGTCCAGGAAGCAGCCACAGCCAATAGCACATCACTACACAAGCACCCGTGACTCTGCACTTTTTGCAGCAGTCATAATAAAAATCCCATGATCAAGTTTTCTCTGGTTTTTCTCCCATTTTCTCCCCAATTGTCCTCGGCCAATCCCCCGTGCTGTACCAGCCGTTGCTCCACCCCCTCTGCCGTTCTGCAGATCGTTGTAGACTAGCACATAATATGCTTCCTCTGTTACATGTGCAGTCGCCAGCCGCTTCTTTTCACCTGACGGCGAGGGATACCCCACCGGCTTCCCACCCGCAGACACGGCCAAGTACCGCTGCCAGGAATTGAATCTGGGTCTCCGCGGTGGTAGGCGAGTGCGATTACCTACCCAGACGCCCTCCCCCTGCTGCTTCACCATGAAATTCCAGCTTCTCAGTTTAAACACCTCTAGCTAAACCGTCAATTCAGGTATTTACGTCTAAAATCCAGCCCCACTAGCTGTCCTACTGCTGAATCAGGCCTCTCTCTGTTTGCCTGGCAGCCTTTCTTTGTTGGAGATAAAAGTAGAAGCGTGAGAAGTACTAAATGGGCTAATCGTGAAAGAGGGGGGGACCACATAAACCACATATTATTCTTGTTTTTTGATATTAACAGTCATCCAGGCAGTTGCCACAGCTTGCAGCCTGTTTTTCTGGCTCCCACGAAGACACATTCCCTCTAGTTCCCCCCGTGAGCCTCATCAGTCAGGAAGAGGAGGAGGAGCCCAAGAAGCTCTACTGTAAATGGGGCATGATCCAAAGTCTCTCTATCTGACTCTCTGACTCTCTCCCTCTCTCTCTCTCTCTCTCTCTCTCTCTCTCTCTCTCTCTCTCTCTCTCTCTCTCTCTCTCAAACATTCTCTCACTCTATCTTTCTCGATCTCCTCCGGTCTATCCTCTGTTTTTCCACCTGTCTCACCCTCTTAATCTCATTTCTCTGTCGCAGCAGCACAGTTTGTTTGCAGTCCGTGTGGCTTTCTCTGAAACTCCCGTAGCCTTGTTTCTCAGACTTTGTTTTCTCTGTTGGCTCCGTGGCCGACAGCCGGCCAAACTGTGTTTGTGTACTGTGCTTTCATGTGGCTTGAAAGCCCGCTCTAACATAGTTATTGTTCTGAAGCCGCGGGCCTACACTAGACTTCTCTCTGCGAAACTCCTGCTAAGCTTCTCATTCGCCACATGTAGGTGGCGCCCGTTCCATCTCAGGTCTCGCAAACACAGAGGAATGATGCTGCACTGTCTCTGTTCAGTCCTGGAGAGAGCTGCTGCAGAACACTTTGAAAGGAGCTCAACAGGTATCAGCATTAATGTGAACTATCTTCCACATTAACGCTGAACTCAAATACTGTGGGAAACGACTGCGTGTACACCATACATATATAATACATACCAGTGGTGGTTGTTAATGTATCCTAGGGAGGATGATCCTCCCTTATGTTTTAGAAGAGATGGGGGATTTTATATAATAATATATTTGTTTTAATAAAATATCAATCAAATGTGTTTTTTCTTAATAAAAATTAATGGTATTCATGGTATTCCTAAAATGCTTCACGTGACGACCTGACACAGTAATAGATAGATTTACACGACAGTAGCAGCATATTATATTTTCCCCTTCCTCTTTTTATTTTTTTTATCAAGCAGTAAGTTAGCTCACAAGCCAGACAGCAGCGCTATTTTTTCGTATTAATGTTTCATGCTGCATAGCATGTCATTTTTCCTAATAAAAACCGCAACCTTAAACGCCCACATTTTTAAACTGAATTTGGCCCGTAAATCCATGGCTGACAGCGAGCTCATTTTTAAAGCTAGAGTGGTGATCTTTATACCATATGAAAGTAGAAGAAATAAGGAATCGATTTGGACCAAGCATGTCAACCTAGCACGTCGGGAAGGGGGGTAAATAACGCTCCAAATTTGATGAATTGGAATGAAACTAAACGAGTATGTTGATAGAGGGGAAGCCGCACACTCTGGTTCCAGATGCAAGAAAGTGTAATTTAACGCTATTTGACAACAGTTTCGGCCGTAGCCTTTGTCAAGTCTCATACAAACACACAGTGAACACAGTTGAATGGACAACACCTGTCCTGTGAAAGCACACCTGAGTGTGATTACAATGACATAGGATCAGTCATGCAGTAATAGGCTACATTTAGACAGTAGATTAATCAAAACATTGATGTCACAGGTAGGCTATATACCATAATATATCATGAATCTTTATGAATAAATAGATTTATATAAATAGTAATCACAGCATAATGCATAGAGATAAATCCTGAAACAAGAAGAAAAAAGAAGAAAAGAGCAGTATATAGATATAAGGGTTTGTGGACTACACACAATCTGACCAACTCTAAATTGTGTGTCAGCTGTTTCATCCATCTTATTTTTCTTCAATCTGCATTGAAAATGTGCAAAGATTCACCAGCTTCTCGCAACAGTTGTAGCCTAAGCCAGTGGTTTTCAAAGTGGGGTCTCCAGCTAAAAGGGGGGATAATCTATTTCCACTATAATTCCATCCATAAGTAATACAAACTAAGCTAGTGTAGAAGTGAGTAACTAGGCTAATTATAACCATAACAGCACAAATAATTGACAAAAATCTCACAATAAATATACAGTATTTACTCTGAGAAATGAAATGATGAGAAAAGGAACAATTATTGATGGTTAAAACTGAATAATGACATCACAACAGTCTAATCCTAATGCTAAATTAAAATTAGATATTCCTCTAAATCTGTCTTCAAACTGCAAAAGAAAAGAAAAAAACAATGTTTTTTTTCGCTGGCGAGGGTTTCCTCCCTTGCTTTCAAGCTCAGGAGCCGCCACTGATACATACACATACATATACATATATAATACATACACATACATATACACATATATACATACATGTACAATGTTTAAAGGGCAACTTTGCCGATTTTCAGCCAGCTTTGTGTCATCACAAAATCAGTAGTATATACTGTATATTATATATACTAATATATATACAGTATATATATATATTTATAAAACGGCTCTCTCAAATCAAGCAATCTGATTGGTTCACAGCCATTGTATAAATCCAATAACCGAGTCCAATAACCCATGGCCATGGGTTATTGGACTCGGTTATTGGTTGCCATGGCAACTCTCTTACTAAAAGCCTTTGGTTTAAAAAAAAAAACAAATGGCGGAGACAGCTGTCAGATCCTTGTGAATCGATCTTCGCTTATAACTTTACTAATACTTAGCAGAAAATGATGTTTTGTACAAGAATAGACGCGGGCTAATGTCTTAACCCCTCTCTCACGCGCCCTCACTCTTAACCCCGCATTTCTAAATAAGACGTAACGTTACTTGGTGTCGGCATATGGCTCTGGTGTCGGGCTTTGCAAAACGCTCTCAGCTTCTCAGCAAGCGCCAGGATTGGCCAATGTCGACTTCAGTCTCCAGAACGATCCAATCAAATCACCCGCACGTCTATCTTCTTGCTAGAGGTCCCGCCTTACAGTAGTGTTTCAACTGACTCTATCAGAATACAATGCCAGTCGGACTTATAGTATTATTATTATTATATTATTATACTTGGAAACCGTTTTATAAAAGCAATATAGCACTCGAGCTGCGTGGTGTTGTGGAATATATCCCGCTGATAAGCTGTTATCCCACGAGGCCCCCTGCTTAAATATATATGTACCATATATACTGTATATATATATATATATATTAGGGCTGTCAGCGTTAACGCGTTGTAATCGCGATGCGATTAAGGGCCGGCCATAACACGTTTTTTTTAATCGCGTTAATCGCATGCCGCTATTTTTTTCCTTCGTGGCACCCGTACTTCTAGTCAAGCCGTTCGGTTTCCTGTCTCCTTGTCCAGGCATGGAAGAGAATGACAGCAATACGCTTCTAAATGTCTCGTTTTACTTTAAAAAACTCCCCAAATGGCACAGTGGACAAGTCGAGAGCCGTAGTTTGCACCTTGTGTAAAACGGAATTAAAATATCACCGAAGTACATCGAGTTTGAGGCGAGCGATCACCTAAAAGTAGCTAGCGGGCAGCTAGCAGCCAGCTAGCTAGCGCGAGACTCATCACTCATTCTTCCCTCAGAGTCTCGGATGCGCGGGTCCTCTAACCACTGGGAGGTCGGCTCCAATGGCTTCACGCGATATACACGTTATCACTACACAGTTTCCAATACCGAGCCATTATTCACATGGAAGTGCCAAAGTTTTTAGCTCAGACACAGCCTTCTTCGGCTGTGTCATTTTGGGTTTCGACTAGGGATGCACCGATTGCCATTTTCTTGGCCGATTCCGATTTCCGATTTTTGAATAGTCTGACTTGCCGATACCGATTTTTGCCGATTCCGATTTTTTTTTCTAAAAACAACAATTGACAGCTTACACAAACGTTTTTGTAACTTTGTTTGAAAATTAAGATTCATAGAACAATTCTTACATCTAATGGGGATCCAAATAAACAAATAAACAATTATTATCATTTGCATGAAGTAGGACCATCTCACTCAAACACATCTCAAAATAAAAGTGTTCCAGGTTAGGCTACTGGACAGAGCTTTTTTGTGCAAATACAATGAATACAAAAATTAAATTAAATCCAATAGCCTATATCCCACAGCTATCATGCATTTACTTTTCCAAAAGAAAACAGGTGCAACAGAACATCAAAATGATCCATGGACAAGGAGTTTATAGACTGGCTCCAGACCAGTCCTCTTGAGTAGAGGGGAAATGAGTTTATGAGTTACAGTAACGATCTTCAGTCTGAATATCAGGCGGAGTTTACACACAGTCCGAAGTTTGGTATGCGTATTTTTATCTGCCATCCGAAAAAATATCGTCACGCACAGAAAACGTTGCACACTTGTGAGTCCGATGCATTTTTATTATTATGTCCGTCGTTCTCATGTCGTTCTATTTGCAATACGAAACAAATAGTCTCTCCTGTATAAACGTTGCAACATGAGTGACAGGCTGAGGCAGCAGCGCTGATGTGGAATGGAGAATGCAGGTGGTTATACTGGACACAATGCTCACGTTCACCTCGCCAAGCCGGCTGTGCGCGGTGGCGGGTTGCTGGAGCACCGCTTCCCGGGGAGAGAGAGCAGAGAGAGAGGGGCCAGTGAGGTGAAGCGAGCCGCTCAGACTGGACTCCAGCCGAGCGGGAATCGGCCGCATCTCTGTCTCCACGGCTTATTTTCGACTTGCATGTGTGACAAACTGCGAGCTTTGTCTACTTCACTGACCGTGAAAAAAATCCACAACGAGGAAGGTATGCTGGCGTGTGTGGTGTGGTGGCTGGGTGCCTGTCTCGGTGCTTTGGGGTGCGCGCACGTCATGTGAAAATCGGCTCACAGAATCGGCTATTTAGAGTGACCGGCGCAGATCACCGATCGAGGCCGATCACGTGAAAATCGGCCATTTCCGGTCACGTGCCGATCGATCGGTGCATCCCTAGTTTCGACTGCTCCACAGCGCCGCCGCCGGAAGTATCGGTTCTACATATATTTTGTAGACATTGTTACCTCCTGTCTACATTCCACTTCTATTGAATTGTAAATAAATCTAAAATTCAAGATCACAAAGTACATTTATTTGCATTCATTTGATTCCCAATCACGACACACTGGTAAGAATGATTAATATCTAATTAAAAATGCTTTGAAATGCAAAATAATGGCATTTTAAACATGCAATACAAAGATGCGATTAACTATAGTTAATCGCAAGATTAATTGCGATTAATAAAATTAATCGTTTGACAGCCCTAATATATATATATATATATATATACATACGGTATATATATATATATATATATATATATATATATATATATATCGTCACTGTCGCGGCAGGACCTCGAATCTCCACAACATTAACTTTTCAGGAAGTAAAAAAAAACGGTTTGCTCTTAAAATACTGAACCAAACGTCGTCAAAGGTGGCACGTCTTAATTATAGTTAGTTTCCTGCTGAATGTGTCATTAGATTATTAATATCTTACCTGGATAAGCTCAAATGATGTTGTTTATGTTATCAGTCCAACTTGGAAGCACTCTCTCGCGGCCAGGCAGGCGCTCATGGCCGCCTCCCTTCTGGTCTGCACATGCACGAGCCGCAAGCTCCGGGCCGGGGGGGGGGCGCGCGCAGCCGTCCAGCAGCCTCTCATGGCCGAGGTGGGGGCTTTGGGATGGGGATGAGGACAGTCTGACATAATTCTCGTCAGAAACCACTCCGATTTGCATGTTTAAAACAAGTTTGCAGCCTAGGAATAACTGGAAAACATTTTATTATTATTGATCTATTTACGTCAGAGGAAGCAAGGATTAAACAAAACGATATAGGAAATACACTGTCTTTTCCGGTTTTAGTGTCCTGCGTGGGGGGTACAGACGAAGGTAGGGGAGGAATTTCGAGGTTTGACTGTGATGGAAAGGATTTCTCTGTACCTCGTTCAACCTAATTAAAAACAGCTCACTCCAATCAGAAGGTGTGACATATGTTAATACCTTTCCAGTGTGTCCAATCATTCCAGATATATGAAAAATCAATACAACAAGCAATTCTGATATTTAGAACATTATTTTATATAGAGGATTTAGCATATTCAGTACAAAGACAGATCAAGTATTTATATTACCCATTCAGAGATCTCTGAGGTGGATTTTCCAGTGGTCTTTCCCTCACAGCAAAATATGTAGCAGGTCAAAAGAAGACCCCTGCAAACCGACCCCCCCCTTTTCTTTTGCCTGTGCTTTTAAAGTACATTTCCTTGGGGGCGTTTGTCTTCCGGTATGGTTCCTCCTCCATCTAGTGTCATCCTTCACTGCTGTGCTGGTATTGGTCTGTCACTCTTATGATAGGCATGTTTTCTCCTCCTCTTGGTCCGCAATCATGTGACCTGGCTTCCACTGGAGGTCACAGTACTAACCTTCTCCTTGAAATAGTTATCTATTGGTTCCTATCTACCAAAGCAATTGTCAACATATTTACTTTAAATTCCTATTTTGAACTCCTAAGGTTTGGTCAGCTAATTTAGCTATTTATCTATTAAAGTCCTAGTTTTAGAACATTATGTAAGGTTATTGTTAGACTTGATAAACTTAAACTATATTCTGGATAAGATCAAATTCAGCTAAATCATGGGTTAATCCCAGTCTGAACTGGATTTAAAACATCTTACAGTTCAGACTTACTGTCTCTCGGTCTGTAACCACCCAAAGGGTGTAACCAGAGTGAGAGCGTATTCTTCAATCAAAACAGAGAAAAACTCACCCTGATTAACCCGGATGAGAAACTCTTATCAATTACCACTTATTAACTAATTCGACTATACCTTTATTTCCCATTCTATAATTACAATAATATAATAGGCTATTAATTATCTAAATATGATAGCACTCTCCTTGTGTATCAAGTGGGACAAATTGAAGTTGATCAACACACAACATCAGCCATCAGACTCCTCTCATTGGTGCTGTGTACTTGAGCATGTCTTCTCTTCTCTGTGGAAAAATCAGCGCATCTAATGTATGCTCTTAAACTTTATTTCATATCAGATATCAAAACCAGTCAGTCAATCAGTAAGATATATATGCACCATATGCATCAATATACATACAACACTGTGATGCTTCTCACAGAAACCCCTCCTCTGGGGGCTTTGTGGAATGTGTCTCCCACCTCCTCTGTTGATGCTCTGCAGCCATTTGTCTTAGAGAAAGCCATAAACTCTGTGTTGTTTTCCAGTCCCTATCCCAAAGTGACTAAGTGACTGAGCAGAGACATTAAAATAATGTCCTTTTGTCAGCCGATCTCCGTGACCTCTGCCCCGACCATATCCTAAATGACCGTCCTTGTGCAGCTTATCCACCCGGCCATCCGAGACCCTGTGTAATGTTCTCCAGACCTTCCTTAAACAAGGCTTAAAACAACAGCTTGTCACACACAAAACATTGTTCAATTTCCACTAAACCCTCTACTGGTTAATCCCCAAGGCCAGCACGTCTCCTAATGGAAATGAAGAAAGTTCATCATTACACAAACTCAGCCGCTCCTCCTATGACCTAGAACAGAACATTTAAACATAATTAAAGATATATTTGAATTAACAAATGACAAGATCATCTCTGTAATTGCATATTTTCATATCAGCATGCAGGGCCGCCATGCTGAAGTATCCACCTTCTGTTGAGTCCAAACTGGGCCTATGGAGGAAATGTTTGATCAAAAAATAGAGATTGGGGAGAGAAATCTATCAATCCCCCTTTCACACCTATTCTATAGGTGTGAACTTTTTACTCCATTATTTCGTCCCAATGCGGCACCGGACGGTCCAATTACTTCTCCTGAAACATAGCATATTATAGCACTGTGATTTGAGTTATTTTAAACATATTCTTCAACTTGGCTCTTCATCTTGGCTCCTTATTGAATCTAACATAACCCCCAGTTGAAACCCCCCTAACGACAACATTCAGTTCATTCAGTAGCATAACTGTTCCCATATTTTTCCTGGAACCCACTTAGACAACATTAAACCTCAGCACAAACACAACTTAACCCCATTAGTGCATGTATTCATTTCCAAATTCGTCATAATAATGGTTGCCCCCTTGTCCCAATTTGCACCCAAATAAGTGCATAAGACTATTTGCTTAGATCGCACTATGCAAAAATGAAACCCACATACTCAAGATTGGACCTGTGCTGCAAACATTTGATTTCACAATGTGCCTGTATTTTAGACAAAATTATTTCTTCTATTTTTATTAGTACAACAAGTACGCACGTACGGCAGATATTGTTTGAGATACTCTGTGAGTATATATCCAATTGTTTACTTTTATAATTTGATTGCAATGCATCCTCATACACAAGATGACTCCTGAGTGAACATTCATAGCTTACAGAGTGACAATGTACTGACCTTGTAGACTTGTGGCAATAAACAATGGGGCGGAGGGTAACCCCAGAAGGCGCTGTGAGTGGGGGAGGGGCGGGCTAGACCCCTGGCAGTTCACTTGAGTAATTTTGGGGATGGCATAACCCCACTAGGTAAAACAGTGAGGGCCAACATTGTTCACAAATACTCCAAACGCAAACTCAAGACTGTCTGTCCTCAGAGGGCATTGACTTATTTATAAATACTTTTAAAAACCTCTCCAGCGTACTTTAAGTATAAATTTAACTATGTGTAGCTTTTCTCAAACGGAAAAATGATAGTGTATCTTACCTGGGTTTGAGCTAGTTCTTCTATAGAGACGACAGAGAGAATTTTCAAGTTAATCAACAAACCCTTCATTTATGCAAAGTTGTCAACTAAACAAACTCATCATATAACTATTGTTCTTTTATGTGTCACTGCAAACTTCCTATTCAGTACGTATTACTATATAATGTGCAGTGTTCAGTGTTCCCCCCTTCTGTACTTTCCCAGTCCAATCTATTTTATTTTTCATAATTTATTATATCTGAGTCAGTGTGTTTTTTGCTGAGATTTAACCCTCCATCTGGGTCCATTCTATATTCTATGCATTCATTCACCATGCATTCCACAATGTATGGGGACCCCCCTTTGGTCTAAATTAATCAAACAACTATCAATATGGTCAGATCAATTGACACCTCAAACGAGTAATCATTAATGAATCCTCCCCGCCAATTGATCCACACTGAAACTCCAGTAGGCTAGCCCTACCACAAATGATGTCATCAAAAATGTTCCAAAGCTGAACAGACATCATTTCACATATCACAGCCACACCAACAAAACACAGCACCATTTCGCCAATCTAAATATTATAATCAATGCTTTCATTCTCTATAAAAACAATGAACGTTCACGCCCCATACTATCAGCATTGTATTCCCAATCCACATAAAATCCCACATTACACAAACTTCATCACTCATACCAACCCACTTAAATCCTATCTGTCTCCTTACACCACTAAATGCATTCACAACATCAAATTTTACTACCGGCATCTACCCATCACTCATGCAGTAACATAAAATCCTATCTATCTCAAATTATCACACTCAAATCAACTCAAACATGGAACTTATAGCCTACATAATCAGCCACTTACAGCACCGCTGCCCTGATGTAATGCCTTGCTCAAGGAGCCTACCTCACTCGTGCAGCCCCACCCTTAGGAAAGGGCTGCCCTCTATGACCTTCTCAAGGGACAACATTCTTGGACATGGTGTGTTTTTAGACACGCCCAGTCTTTGCGCATGCCCAGGTCACTTATCATATAGACCTTGAACAGAACGGAGCTCACACGGAGCAGCCCCCCTCCACCTCTCAACAGATCCAGGAAGCAAGGTCCTGGACAAAGCAGCACTGCGAGCTGCAGCAAAACAGACAGTTTGGTGTTACAAGTTCCTCTGAAAGGGTTTGTTCCCCACTTGGATCAAACTGTACATTACCAACTTCATTTTAACAGACAAAAGTAGCGTGAAACACCCTCCTATTCATTCTGGTAGCTGCTGGCTCGCCACCGCCCGGTGCAAGTCGCGTCTGGTGCTCTGCTCGCTGTCAGACCCTCCTTGGCCCGTACTGTACCACCAGCCCTGAAAGAAAACCACAGTCTACCTGTTGTACAGCTGCTTAGCCCTCCTCGAGCCGGACCCGTCTCTCGGGGTTCCGCGGCGTCAGCAATCCTCTTCCTCCGCTGGAAACAGCCGGAAACTCCGCTTCCTTCTCTAACATGGCTCACACACAAACACACACACACACCCCCTCATGCTCTCCCCTTTCGCGCATACACACAAACACACACACATTCTCTGCCCAACGACATGTGAAGTTTGCACTACGAGCGACCCACAGATAAAAGACAACCAAACAGACAGACAGACAGACTGACGGACAGACAAAAACTAAATAAAGGTTGTCGATGTCTGTTTTGATTTAACAGTCAATCGTTTACTACATACAGACATTGTTCCATTAGGCTACTGCAAATTCTTGGCTCCTCACACGGGGATGGAACCGCACACTTCACAGGTTCAAACCCGAGCGCTTTACCAACTGAGCTATATTTCTTTGAATGCGTAAAGAGCCGGTCATGCTTATAATCTACCCCGTCTCACGCACACATGTCTACTAGTTGGGAGGACATATTATGTGACGCCTATTATATCTATTCGCATAATCCATAGGCCATAGGCCATTAATCCCATTCCATATCTTTACCCTCTAACGAATCCACCACTCTAAGATCCATTTATATTTCTAAATAAATCTAACGTTAAAAGCATACGCTATTATTTTGAACTGTCGCGCGACCTTAACAGCGCCAATTTGACGGCAAAATAACTCATAGGCTATCTACAATTCTCCGCTCTGCAGCCCAACTCCGCCAGACAGACTCACAGGTTTCTCCTGTATGGACGCCAGAGCCCACTCACCGCGGCCATTTGCCTGCACCCGGACCCTTGGTTAGAAGCTGCGCGCATCAACTTGTGGTGTATTTTTCCACAAACAGTTTTTTCATAAGCGTCAAAATACTGTTGATTCTATTTATATACTATACTCTTACATATTACCGTTCCACTGTGACAGGCGTCCCTGCACAGTGAATTTAAAAATCATTTACATTCATTCTCTTCTTCTCAAACTTACAGCAAAGTTATGGATCATAAAGCAGTATAACACAAAAATACAAAGGAATACTACCCCAACGTGACCTAATCTTGCATTAAATTCACCTTGTTGTTTGAATTTATAGCATAAACCTTTGTGTCTAATTTACATAGCAACATAAATTGGAAGAATCTAAAATTCAACTCAAAATATGGATATTGATATTACTATTATTAGACAATTCAGTGTTATTTCTTCCCCATTTTATATAATCTTTTATGATCTTAGTTAGCTGATTTTTTCACAATTCATATTATACCAAAACCTTCAAGATATATTACAATAAAATGCAAAAACCTGAGCATTAATGCTCTCTGTACAAAACGGACTCCCCCAGAACACGCCGGTTCTGTATAAATAACACATTTTGCTATGGTCTTGGAAAATTAGTATTATCATAATAATAATGTACTATTCGCCTCACATGCATTCGGTCTGACAATGGTCTTGAGATTAATCACTTCTCTCACACGTGCTCGGTCATGGGCAATGGTCTTGGGGTTAATTACGACCCTCACACGCGCTCGTCACTTTACAAATCTTTCCAAAATATCAAAACACGTGTCTGACCAGCTTTGTACAGGTTCCTAAATTTGATTGATAAATTACAGCATTTGTGGAATCCAGTTAGTGTAACAATAATTTAGAATAGCCAATGCAGATATTTTTATGAAAAAGGTAATCCGTAAACCCTTTATTGATATTTTCCCGGGATGTTAAGCCACTGTTTTCCTGAAATGCTTGATCAGAATGCTTGCTTTTTTCTCTGGATTTTAATCACGTCGCGGTCGCCATTTGATGGAAAGGATTTCTCTGTACCTCGTTCAACCTAATTAAAAACAGCTCACTCCAATCAGAAGGTGTGACATATGTTAATACCTTTCCAGTGTGTCCAATCATTCCAGATATATGAAAAATCAATACAACAAGCAATTCTGATATTTAGAACATTATTTTATATAGAGGATTTAGCATATTCAGTACAAAGACAGATCAAGTATTTATATTACCCATTCAGAGATCTCTGAGGTGGATTTTCCAGTGGTCTTTCCCTCACAGCAAAATATGTAGCAGGTCAAAAGAAGACCCCTGCAAACCGACCCCCCCCTTTTCTTTTGCCTGTGCTTTTAAAGTACATTTCCTTGGGGGCGTTTGTCTTCCGGTATGGTTCCTCCTCCATCTAGTGTCATCCTTCACTGCTGTGCTGGTATTGGTCTGTCACTCTTATGATAGGCATGTTTTCTCCTCCTCTTGGTCCGCAATCATGTGACCTGGCTTCCACTGGAGGTCACAGTACTAACCTTCTCCTTGAAATAGTTATCTATTGGTTCCTATCTACCAAAGCAATTGTCAACATATTTACTTTAAATTCCTATTTTGAACTCCTAAGGTTTGGTCAGCTAATTTAGCTATTTATCTATTAAAGTCCTAGTTTTAGAACATTATGTAAGGTTATTGTTAGACTTGATAAACTTAAACTATATTCTGGATAAGATCAAATTCAGCTAAATCATGGGTTAATCCCAGTCTGAACTGGATTTAAAACATCTTACAGTTCAGACTTACTGTCTCTCGGTCTGTAACCACCCAAAGGGTGTAACCAGAGTGAGAGCGTATTCTTCAATCAAAACAGAGAAAAACTCACCCTGATTAACCCGGATGAGAAACTCTTATCAATTACCACTTATTAACTAATTCGACTATACCTTTATTTCCCATTCTATAATTACAATAATATAATAGGCTATTAATTATCTAAATATGATAGCACTCTCCTTGTGTATCAAGTGGGACAAATTGAAGTTGATCAACACACAACATCAGCCATCAGACTCCTCTCATTGGTGCTGTGTACTTGAGCATGTCTTCTCTTCTCTGTGGAAAAATCAGCGCATCTAATGTATGCTCTTAAACTTTATTTCATATCAGATATCAAAACCAGTCAGTCAATCAGTAAGATATATATGCACCATATGCATCAATATACATACAACACTGTGATGCTTCTCACAGAAACCCCTCCTCTGGGGGCTTTGTGGAATGTGTCTCCCACCTCCTCTGTTGATGCTCTGCAGCCATTTGTCTTAGAGAAAGCCATAAACTCTGTGTTGTTTTCCAGTCCCTATCCCAAAGTGACTAAGTGACTGAGCAGAGACATTAAAATAATGTCCTTTTGTCAGCCGATCTCCGTGACCTCTGCCCCGACCATATCCTAAATGACCGTCCTTGTGCAGCTTATCCACCCGGCCATCCGAGACCCTGTGTAATGTTCTCCAGACCTTCCTTAAACAAGGCTTAAAACAACAGCTTGTCACACACAAAACATTGTTCAATTTCCACTAAACCCTCTACTGGTTAATCCCCAAGGCCAGCACGTCTCCTAATGGAAATGAAGAAAGTTCATCATTACACAAACTCAGCCGCTCCTCCTATGACCTAGAACAGAACATTTAAACATAATTAAAGATATATTTGAATTAACAAATGACAAGATCATCTCTGTAATTGCATATTTTCATATCAGCATGCAGGGCCGCCATGCTGAAGTATCCACCTTCTGTTGAGTCCAAACTGGGCCTATGGAGGAAATGTTTGATCAAAAAATAGAGATTGGGGAGAGAAATCTATCAACTGACAGATGGCGAATGGCGTTACCAGAATTACTCACAAGCTCGTTTTAATGCTTGTCCATTGGTTGCATTTGGTAAAACCCACACAGAGACGTGAAGGGTGACCAATGGCATTGATTCATGACCAAAAATAAAAATCTGAAAATCGCTGTCCTGCCACGACAGCGACGATATGCAAAAAGCCCACGGGCTTCCCCGTTCATTCACAGAACTTCCCGGTCCAAATGATGTCATTTGGGAAGTACTGCGAATGAAGGTACAGTAGAGAGCAGTATAATAGTAATGATAGTAATAGTGACGCCATGGCAAAACTGCTGCAAATTACATCATTATGACATCATTTGGACCAGGAACTTCTCTGAATGATGAAAGGCAAGTTGGAAGACTACGGTAGTTAAACACTGATTGTTCATTTGCATATTTTTGCTAAAGATTTTGTATAATGGTGTTGAAAATCAGCAAAGTGCCCCTTCAACTTGTGCTTTATTCACAAATACAAAGATATGTAAAGTGAGTGGACAGTGGAGTTGCTGATCAGACCTCAGCTGTGGTTCCCTCACAGATGTTTGGTCTTAGCTGGTGTCTATCTCACATGGTTCATGTCAAGCCTGTTTTGCTGCTGCTGTGTGCTCACCTCGCCCGCTGCACATCAAAGGATGGCTTTAGCGATTATTAACCCACTTTGTATCATACAGTATAAATCTCAGTAATATAAGCACATGGGCAGTGTTTACCTTCTCTCTCTGTTTACCTCACGGAGAAAGATCCTCCTGTGTGTGCGCATACTTAAAGGGGGACTTAACCCCCCCCAGATAGTGACAAAACGGCATGCTGCTTGATTTGAAAAAACCTATGGGAAAAACCAAGAAATGAAGGCGAAGATCGTCTCACTATACTCTTTGGCTGTGCTCAGACAGGAAACTTCGGAAATCTTTTACCGGAAAATAGGGCTGCCACAATTAGTCGACTAGTCGCGATGACATCGATGACCAAAATCTTCGCCGACGTATTTGGTAATCGACGTCATCGCATGTTTTTTTTTGGAGCTGAAAAAAAGAAAAAAACGTTGGACAGTTTGCCCGCCGCATCAGCTACAAAATCTTTTCTAAATATCAACAACTAGCCAACGCTGGTGGCCTGTATGGAAACAGCGTTGCTCAAAAAGGTTGAAAGTTATATCAATTTGGTCATTCAGTGGCAAACTACTTAACTGCCATTGACTCCCAAGTAACTATCATTAAAAGAGCCTGGTGACGCGAGGTTATCGTTAGCCGGCTGCAGCAGAGCACAATAGACAGGACAAACCCCCCCGCTCTGAACACGCTCTAATGTAATCACAATGGGAGATTTCTGCATTGAGGTAAACACGTTAAATTGTTAACAAACGTGTCCTCTAGAATGCTATGAAATCA
Organism: Poromitra crassiceps; assembly: GCF_964638095.1. Classification (NCBI taxonomy): domain Eukaryota; kingdom Metazoa; phylum Chordata; class Actinopteri; order Beryciformes; family Melamphaidae; genus Poromitra; species Poromitra crassiceps. The sequence goes on from NC_139623.1 coordinate 118,940,915, forward strand.
GTTTTTCATTTTCGTGATTCTTGTCCAAAGGTGCAATGTGCCATGTAAAAATCACCCTCTGCTTTTTCCTCTCGAGCGCGCGACCAGAGCGGAGTAGCAGCCTGGGCCGGAGACAGTACAAACACAATATTCTCCACCCCTCCCTCCTCCTCTCTCTCTTCTCTCTCTTCTCTCTCTCTCTCTCTGCACAGTCGAAGTGGTTGAGTGGTTCTCAATCTGGGGTCCGGGGACCACCAGTGGTCCTTGAGAGGATTCCAGGATTCTCTGTTATCTCTCAACCTAATATATATGGAATTGAATGGAATGAAAATCATATCTAGGCTACATAAAAATAAAAAATAAACACAGATTTGCATCTGAGAGACCAAATCTCATCGTATGGGGGTCCATTGCCCCAATGTGAACTAAATTAGGGCTCCTTAATATGAAAAAGCTTGGGAATGATTTACAGCAACACAATGCCACTTCCTTCCTTTTATTTCTATTTATGATTATAGTGGCTTTTATTGATAGTATTCTGTTACATCACCACATGGCCATCCTGGTAGGAAAGTAATCAATTAACAGGTGAGTAACAGGTCAAGTGACACAAACAGCTAATGAACTGTGTGTATTATAGCGCCATATTGGTAGGAAAATGCTTGTGACATCATGGGAATACTATGAATAGGCTTGGAGTTGGGAGGAGCCGGGAAAGGGTACAGGGGGAGTAGGGGAGTTACTATTTGGAAATCCCATAGTCTTTGGTTCATCGTGACGTCAGGTCTTCAGACAGAAACTCCAACAGCTCTTTGTTGACCGCTGTGCCTGCTTCCCCCCCTCATAGTATCCCCCCCCCCCCTTCTCCTTTTCCTACCCCCCCTCTCCCTCTCTACCCCCCCTCCCTCTACCCCTCCCCCCCTCCCTCTACCTCCTTTTCCTCCCTCCCTTCTTCCCATCCCCCCTCCCTCTACCCCCTTCCCCTTCTCCTTTTCCTCCCTCCCCCCTCCCTTCTTCCCACCCCCCCTCCCTCCCTCTCTACCCCCTCCCTCCCTTTACCCCCTTCCCCCCTCATGCTGTGTTCTGTTTGGTTTATCCTGTATTGTTCTGTCTTGTTGTGTTGTGCTGCGTTGTGCTGTGTTGTGTTGGTTCTATGCTGTGTTATTTGGCTCTATCCTATTTTATATTTCTCTAGTGCACTTTTGCCATTTACCCTGTCTCCCCCCGCCCACCCCCCCTTACCCTAATCCGGGTTTGCATCCTCTTCCCACCCCTAACCCCATCCTCACCCTTTACCCTAATCCGGGTTTGCATCCTCTTCCCACCCCTAACCCCATCCTCACCCCTTACCCTAATCCGGGTTTGCATCCTCTTCCCACCCCTAACCCCATCCTCACCCTTTACCCTAATCCGGGTTTGCATCCTCTTCCCACCCCTAACCCCATCCTCACCCCTTACCCTAATCCGGGTTCGTATCCTGCCCCCCCCCTCCCTCCATACTTTATATGTGAATGTTGATATGTTTTATACCCCGTTTTTATAATGCACTGTTTTTATCCTTTTCTATCCTTAACATGACTCTTTTTGCAGCCCCTCTCCCTTACCCCACAGGCCGTCTGTGTAAATAAGAATTTGTTCTTAATGACTTGCCTGTCTAAATAAAGGTAAAAAATAAAAAAATAAAAAAAATAGTACAACATTTTGGACATTTTTGAGGGCAAAAAAAACAGGTTTGAACCCATAGAGGGCAGTTATGCGGCTGAAAATGATACAAATGGTACAATGGTAACAAGTTTGGTCTCAAATGTGGAAATTTTGACCAGAATTCTTCACACACCACCCCAAAAGTCATATTGGTTCAAAGCTGAAAAAAGTGTTTTGGGGGTTAGTTACACTTTAAAAAATAAAGATATACAATAACAGCCGCTCTCTGAGCAGATTCCGTGTCTCGGGCAGAACTTCCGCAGCTCCGTTGTGACACGTTGTGACTTGAAACGCGTCACAACGGAGCGCTTTGCCAGAGGAGGAAATGGGAGATCATGAGGAAAACACAGAGAGAGGTAAACACTGCGCATGTGCTTATTATATTACCGAGATTATAATGATACAAAGTGGGTTGATTAGCGGTAAAGCCATCCTTTAAGTGAATGTAACCCTTGCTGTGACGCCCAGTCAGAGGCCGTTTACTAATGTCTGTCATTCCCTGTTCTCCACATCTCCCTCCTCTCTGCTACACCGGCCTTTTATCTGCTAATTACATCGGACTCTCTCTCTCCCTCTCTCTCTCTCTGTCTCTCTCTCTCTGTCTCATTTCTCTCTGCTGTCTCTTCTCTCTGTTCTCTCTCTCTGCTTTCTTTTATCCCTTATCTCTGCTGGCCATTTCTCCCGGTCAGCTTGCGAAGTTAAATACCGGTAAGATATGGAGTAGCAAAAACATTTAACTTCCCACAAAAGTCAAACTGACTCATTACATTGATTGCTCTGTACGGATGCGAAACCTGGATGTACAGCACATAATATCGAAAGGAGAATAAATGCTTTTGAAATGCGTTGCTACAGGATTATCCTAGGAGTGACATGGAAAATGCACAGCACAAAAGAAACTGTGAAGCAAGTGACCATGGTATAAGCGAGTTAATATATGGCGAGGTGTCCATTATCACAAAATAATGGACTCTGTGGAAGCAACCGTCCGAGCCGAAGGCCCCCGCATTGTTCATTATTTTGTGATAATGGATCAAAATCTAGTTTTCATAACCTTGGATATGAGTTGAGAAGCGGAGACAAAATTGTCCCCTCGGCTGCTCAAGATTTTCATATGCATTTTAGTGCCTGTAAACTGGCAGCATTTCTAGCCCATAAACTAATTAATAATTTGGCCAATTGTGTGTAACATACAAAACTAGAACGGGCTAAATTTGCTAAAGCAAATTTAATTGTGCTTGCTGTGGCACGACGCTCCGCCCCCCTTGCAATGCCCCTGCCTTAGACCCCGCCCTCCCATCCAGTATAAATACAGCCCCAATCGGCAATGTGTAGCTAGGACGTGTTTAGGCGGTTGCAAGGGTGTATTAAGTGGTTACTGGATTGGGCTTCTAAATGTGTTTTTCCTCGGATTTTGGCACAAGGGATAGTAACATCTTATCCTGTGTATTAATTAATTGCTAAGGGGTTTTCGGCTGATCGCTAAAGGGCGTTCGTAGATCGTTGCTAGCGTGTACTAAGTAGATGGGCGGAAAATGGGTGGGCCTATGTGAGTACAAGTGGGAGGAGCCAAGGAAACCAGGGCAAAAAGATTTTTGATCGTAGAAGCTACGGTTCCAAACTTATGAACCAAAACGTAAAGAGGGCAGCTATAGCACCACCGTGAGGTCAATCGGTGTAATATTTTAGTCCAGAGTAGAAGAGTACTCTATGAACCTATGTACCCAATTTGGGAACAGTTGCTCTTATGGTTTGTGAGATACAGGTACTTAATGTTGGTATAGCACCCCCTATAGTCGAAATGACACAATTGTATTTTTATCAGCTCAGACTACATACCTGCACACCTGGACGAAGTTTGGTTCGCATCGAACAATGTGGTCCGGAGTTATGGTGGTTTTTGTGAACTAGGCCCAAGCCACAAAACTTCGGAAGTCGATTATATCGCAACGGTGCGGTCTTTAAAAAAAACACTCCACACATGCTATAAGATGTGGTTTGGTGAAGATCGGGCACAATTTTAAGGAGAAATAGCAAAAAAAAAACTTTTGGAGAAAATTCGAAATGGCGAAAAATCTAGTTAGACGGAAATGGGCGCGACCTATATCAGCATATGCGGAATGACCCAAGGAATCCAGGGAAAAAATAAGTTTGATTGTAGACGCTACGGTTCAAAAGTTATGGACCAAAACGTAAAGAGGGCTGTTATAGCGCCACCCAGTGGTTAACTAATGTAATTTTTTCACCCATAGTAGGCGATTTGTGATTTTGGGCTAAGCTTAACCTCTTCCCCCCGAGCGGGCCCGCCGGCGGGCTGAGCCCATGTCATCTCTCACAAATGACTCTCTACAGCAGCTTAGGAAGCAGGCAAGGAGACATACAGTACAGAACACCAAAATGTCAGGAAGAAACGTGGCTACAAAACTCTGACAAGCATTTGTATTCAAACGAAAAATAATTCCAACCCCAAGCAACAATATCACCATGTAGCAAAAACAAGAAAACGTTGCATGCCTGCGTTTATGTGGTGATTTGTTTTTGCGAATGAATCTTTTCTCTCCAAACGAGACGGCTTTCGAAAGCTAACACTCTGCTCTTTCCAAAGAGGTATAGCTCGTCTCTGAGAGATGAAAACTCACTCAGTAGGCTGTCAAAGAACAGCAAAAAAGTGTTTAACGTTTTACAGATAAAACTACAAGTTATGTCTTACCTTTGTTGTTTTCCAATCAAAAGTTGTGTTTGACTTCATAAAAACGCTACTAATTGCTTCTCCTAATGCCTCTTCATCATCTTAAAGCGTTGTTTTTTACATGTGTTTACAAAGCCATATGGAGGATTTTCCATGGAGTGGTCATCTTCACAGAATAGACGAGCTTTGGGTTCAGTTGACAGCATTTCCTGGAAAAGTGCCTGACGTCAATTATTTCAGTTCACGTCGATTCTATTGGCTCTGACGCTTCCATAGAGGTGTCAATCATCGAAATCGGCCAATGGTTTCCCGAGATATCCCTCTGCGTATCGCCCCAGGCTTTGCAGGCAGAAGCCTTTTTGATGCATTTCACAGAGTAAAAATACAGATATAAGGCTTGAGGGTTATCCAAACCATAACGCATATTAACTGAGTACCTATAGTGATATGTAAATAGGAGAAAAAAACGGTATTTCAGTCTTCTACCATAGAAAAGTCAAATGGCAACCATGATGCCCAAAATGTGTCCAGATCAGGTCCGCCTGGGCCTACATGTAGTAAATCATCTGTAAAATTGCTCTGGTTCACTTTCTAAGGATTTGCTTTGATACAAGCACTCATAAGATATTAGTCTACTGCTCCATAGAATAATTTGGCTACCAACCCATGATTTTCAGGTGCTTTTCATCCAAAATAGTGGGGGGGTTTTTAGGCGGAGCTTGAATTTTTAATTTTTTGCCATGTTCCAACTGATTTTACTCTGATACAGTACTTTTGTAATTGATTCTGACACTTCTACAGCAATCTCACAGGTGTAGGCTTAGGGGTTAACAGGTTAATTGTTTCCACGGTAACGTGCTTGACTTTTAAATTGATAGGTTTGACAGATTAGAATGTAATCCATGAACCATTTTAGATTTAAAGCATAAAATATTTTCGTTGAACTACGAAGCTTTTGCAAAAAAAAAAGAAAAATGTTCATTTTTATTTTCCTGAAAACTTTTCGCGGACTCCCTGGCAAAGTGCCACGGACCTCTGGGGGTCCCCGGAGCCCCATTTGAGAACCACTGTGTTGTTAGACACTTGAGCTTGAAGCTGGAGAAACACATGTGTTTTAGTGGTGTGGCAGAGAAGCATTGTGTTAGACACTTGAGCTTGAAGCTGGAGAAACACATGTGTTTTAGTGGTGTGGCAGAGAAGCATTGTGTTAGACACTTGAGCTTGAAGCTGGAGAAACACATGTGTTTTAGTGGTGTGGCAGAATGAGCTGGTGCTGCTCAGACGTGAGTGAGATGACTTCACTGCACTTAGTCACGCTCTGCTCTCAGTGTGGTTGCTATGGAGTCCAGGCGTGAAGTGTGATGCATTTGGTCCTGAAGTGAGCGTGCTGCACTGTTCACTGTCCTTTACAGCATTTAGCCTGGTCCCAAATCACTGTAAATACGATACGATACGATACGAAAACTTTATTGTCCACAGGTGGAAATTTGTCTTTGATTTCACCAAGACGTGTCTTACAAACTTGAAAAACACAAAAACAATACAAGGTGTTAAAGATGACAGTACACATATCGATACAATACAATACAGTTAACACACATTCATCCACCTTCAAACTTAGTACACCTTGGAATTTGCAGTACGACCCAACGGATCTACAGCATGTCAATTAAGAATTGAAAATTAAAAATATAAAATGTAAAAGACCTACTGTGCAAAAAACCGCAGCAACGCCAAAAAGGCATAAACAGAAAGCATAGCATAGTCTATCGCTTCCTAGTTTTATTTAAAGCCATAATGGCATCTGGGACAAATGACCTCTTGTAGAGGTTTTTCTTTGCCATCGGTTGTCTGTACCGCCTCCCTGAGGGTAAGAACTCAAATTCATTAAAAAGTGGGTGGGACGGTTGACTAGTGATACTCTCAGCTTTACTTGTGACTATTTCATCGTACGATCCGATGAAATGCTGAAGTGGCGTGATCATATTTAGACTATAACAGTGTAACTTGGACAGTTACAGTAAGCATAATTGAACCTGGTACAGGAACCCCAAAACATAGTAATGTGAAGGATATTTCTACCATAAGGCAATATTAAATGGTGGGTATAGTCTGGCTATCTTTATCTACTATTTCATCAAATAAATAAATAAATCACATTTGGATCATTGTTGTGTTGGAACACTGCATGCAATTGACACAGGCACATACTGTAATTAAGACCTGAGCCTCCCGCTCAATATACCCGCTGAATAATTGTCCAAATGTTCATGTCACTCTGGCCAATACTCCACTTCTGTTATAGCATTTCAGTCTGGAATATGGTATGCTGCTGCTGCCACTCTCAAAGACACTAACAGACTTCAGCGCATCATCCGCTGCGCTGAGAAGATAATCGGATGCAACCTGCCACCCCTCCAGGACCTGCATGCAGCCAGGACACTGAAGCGGTCTCGCAAAACCCACATCACCTTCTCTGGCCAAAACATCCCCCTCTCCTCATCGGTCATCAACCTGGGCGTTAGGTTCCACCCTCACCTGACATTTGACGCTCACATCAAACACCTGTGTAAAACATCCTTCTACCACCTCAAGAACATCTCAAAACTCTGTCCCACACTCAGCCTGCCAGACGCTGAGAAACTCGTCCACGCCTTTGTCTCCTCAAGGCTGGACTACTGCAACGCGCTTCTCATCGGGATCCCCAGCAAGAGCCTCCAGAAGCTCCAACACATTCAGAACTCTGCTGCGAGGATCCTGATAAGAGTGCGAAAGTACGACCACATAACCCCCATCCTTCACTCTCTTCACTGGCTCCCTGTTTCCTCCAGAAAGGGACTGAAAACTTTCCTTTTTAATAAAGCCTTCTCCTAGTTTTGTGCTTTCCTTAGTTTTTAGGCTTTTTATGTGATTTTTAATGTTCTTTTAATCTTTTTATTTCTTTTTTATTCTCCTTTAATTTTTTATTCTTTTAATTATTTTATCTTATTTATTTATTTTTGCTCTGTAGCACTTTGGGATTTTGTCCAAAATGAAAAGTGCAATACAAATACAATTTATTATTATTATTATTAAGATCATGGCTGATCCCTCCCACCCTGGCCACAAGCTCTTTAACTCATTCAGGGCCAGTTTAGGACTGCCAATATTTAGCACAGGCCAAAGATTTTCATAATTGTTGGTCATCTTTCAAGACCCACAGTAAATTATCTATTAGCACCAGAGTGATTTGCAATACCTCAAAATGAAGATGTACGTCTCTGGGTTCACCAGGAAAAAAAAAGTGAGCTTTTAGCATGTTCTGTACTCTACTTATATCCATTTATATACACCCTGTTTTCACCCAAAATGTCTTTCTGAGATGACAAACAGGAGCAAATGCAATTTCTGTAAAATACACATTCTCAAGCAGAACTCGCTCTCAATTCTTTTATTTTGAACTGTATTGACATCAGACATGTAAATACTATTCGTTATGACACAAATGAAAAAAAATAATATATATATATATATATATATATATATATATACACATGAAGTGCTTTTTTTTTACATTCAACAATACAGCAGTGTGAGTGAGTGTGCAGACAGACACACAGACAGACAGACAGAGAGACAGACAGACAGACACACCGACAGACAGACAGACAGACAGACAGACAGACAGACAGACAGACACACACACACACACACACACACAGACACACAGACACACACACACACACACACACACACACACGATCCCCCTTCGTTGCGTGATTTCTAACCCCACATAGGATAAGCAATAACCACGCCCTGTGGCGCCGGGATTGGCCAGGAGCAACACTGGAGTAGTGCACTGGAGGGCACGCAGCCCAGCGATTTCATGAAGCTCTTGAACGGACAGCGGGCTTCTGCCTGCCTAGCTGTTCGTGTGCTGCTCGTCCATGTCTCCCTCCCCTATCTTCCCTGCTATCGTTCCCGTTTTCCCCTCGGCTATTCAACACGTCCTCACCGCCCTCTGATCACTGCTGATCGATCATTTCCTCATTCCTCCGATGATCAAACGCATCTGTGGATTACTTTCTCCGGTTTTCTCCGGCTGGCACACAGGAAGGCTGGCACACAGGAAAGCGACCAGCTCCTGCAGCGCGCGAGGGGCGTTTCAATGGCGTTTCTCCTGTCAGCACAAGGCAAGCTCCTTATCCGTTTGCTTTTCCTCCTGCTCAATTTCAAAACAACAGCTGCGGTATGTGTTTGTTCACGTGTTGTCTTAGATGATAGGGACCTGATACCATGTGACAGGCTGGGGAAGTGTTTTAACTACGCCCTGCAGTAATAAAAACAAAAACACGTCAAACACGTCATTGGCCCTCTGGGCTATTCCTGATAACACGTCAAAGACGTCATTGGCCCTGAATGAGTTAAGACACTCCCCCACGGCAAGAGACTGAGGTCTGCCAAGACCAGAACCACCCGCCACAAGACCAGCTTCTTCCCAACTGCCATCAGCCTCACCAACAAGGCCCGGAAACCCCTTCCGCCAAGGACCTCACCAACAACCCCCCCCCCCCTACTACCCAGGCACTTAATGTATGTACTTAACCTAACTAACTTAACCTAACTAACTATCTGGTGTGCACAACATTGTCAGACTAAACTCCGGCTGACACCCCAAAAACCTACAATCCGCTACAGAAAAATGTATATTGTTTGTTTATTAACTGGCCCCTGGCCTTCTATCATTTCACGAAAGTGGCCCCTGGGCAAAGCAAGTTGAGTATCCCTGCTGTAGCCTCTCTCTCCACTCACGCAAGCCCTAGGGCTGCACAATGAATCGAATCGCAATTGAAATCTCAATATGGCTAAGTGCAATATCCAAATCGCAGGAGCTGCAATTATTTGTTAAAGGTAAAATGGGTCACAACAAAGCATTAAATTAAGTATTGTGGCGCTACAGAGACGCCCTGCGTACAAATCATATTCTCCATGCAGACATTTTTTCAGAGAGAATGAAATACAAAAATTACTATTCACACTAAAATCGTATCATAATATCTGTCAGTATAATCGCAATATGATTATTTTTGCATATCGTGCAGCCCTAGCATGCACCTACACACACACACACACACACACACACACACACACACACACACACACACACACACACACACACACACACACTCTCTCTCAATTTCAATTTCAATTTCAATTTCAAATAGCTTTATTGGCATGAAAAGACAGTGCTTATATTGCCAAAGCAAATACACATATTAACAGTACAACAATAAGGAAATTATAATAATAAATATAAATAAAATAAAAATAAGATGTATAATGTACAAACAGTCAAAATTTACAAACAAAGATATATGTACATAGAGAGAACATATGTTCTCTCTCTCTCTCTCACACACAATCACACACACACACACGCACGCACACACACACACACACACGCACGCACACACACACACACAGGCTCTGTTCAGAGCTTTAGGAAACACACCTGGCTTGCCTCGCGCCTGCGCCTTGAACCTGCCCACAACTTCCATTTACTTCATGCCTGGCAACTTCACGCTTGGAAAATAGGACTGATTCCTGAGCGATTGCTTGAGCGTGCCTTGAGCAAGGCACACGCGCGGCTGGTGTGAGTAGTTTTTCAGTGGTTTTGTCTCACTGGTGTCTTGTGTTGAAGCAGCAGTTTCAGTAGGCTTGTTTCACTGGTGTCTTGTGTTGAAGCAGCAGTTTCAGTAGTTTTGTCGCACTGGTGTCTTGTGTTGAAGCAGCAGTTTCAGTAGTTTTGTCTCACTTGCGTCTTGTGTTGAAGCAGCAGTTTCAGTAGTTTTGTTTCACTGGTGTCTTGTGTTGAAGCAGCAGTTTCAGTAGACTTGTCTCACTGGTGTCTTGTGTTGAAGCAGCAGTTTCAGTAGTTTTGTCTCACTGGTGTCTTGTGTTGAAGCAGCAGTTTCAGTAGGCTTGTCTCACTGGTGTCTTGTGTTGAAGCAGCAGTTTCAGTAGTTTTGTCTCACTGGTGTCTTGTGTTGAAGCAGCAGTTTCAGTAGTTTTGTCTCACTGGTGTCTTGTGTTGAAGCAGCAGTTTCAGTAGTTTTGTCTCACTGGTGTCTTGTGTTGAAGCAACAGTTTCAGTAGTTTTGTCTCACTGGTGTCTTGTGTTGAAGCAACAGTTTCAGTAGTTTTGTCTCACTGGTGTCTTGTGTTGAAGCAGCAGTTTCAGTAGTTTTGTCTCACTGGTGTCTTGTGTTGAAGCAGCAGTTTCAGTAGTTTTGTCTCACTGGTGTCTTGTATTGAAGCAACAGTTTCAGTAGTTTTGTCTCACTGGTGTCTTGTGTTGAAGCAGCAGTTTCAGTAGTTTTGTTTCACTGGTGTCTTGTGTTGAAGCAGCAGTTTCAGTAGTTTTTTTTCGCTGGTGTCTTGTGTTGAAGCAACAGTTTCAGTAGTTTTGTCTCACTGGTGTCTTGTGTTGAAGCAGCAGTTTCAGTAGTTTTGTCTCACTGGTGTCTTGTGTTGAAGCAGCAGTTTCAGTAGTTTTGTCTCACTGGTGTCTTGTGTTGAAGCAACAGTTTCAGTAGTTTTGTCTCACTGGTGTCTTGTGTTGAAGCAACAGTTTCAGTAGTTTTGTCTCACTGGTGTCTTGTGTTGAAGCAACAGTTTCAGTAGTTTTGTCTCACTGGTGTCTTGTATTGAAGCAACAGTTTCAGTAGGCTTGTCTCACTTGCGTCTTGTGTTGAAGCAGCAGTTTCAGTAGTTTTGTCTCACTTGCGTCTTGTGTTGAAGCAGCAGTTTCAGTAGTTTTGTTTCACTGGTGTCTTGTGTTGAAGCAGCAGTTTCAGTAGTTTTGTCTCACTGGTGTCTTGTGTTGAAGCAACAGTTTCAGTAGTTTTGTCTCACTGGTGTCTTGTATTGAAGCAACAGTTTCAGTAGGCTTGTCTCACTGGTGTCTTGTGTTGAAGCAACAGTTTCAGTAGTTTTGTCTCACTTGCGTCTTGTGTTGAAGCAGCAGTTTCAGTAGTTTTGTCTCACTTGCGTCTTGTGTTGAAGCAACCGTTTCAGTAGTTTTGTTTCACTGGTGTCTTGTGTTGAAGCAGCAGTTTCAGTAGTTTTGTTTCACTGGTGTCTTGTGTTGAAGCAGCAGTTTCAGTAGTTTTGTCTCACTTGCGTCTTGTGTTGAAGCAGCAGTTTCAGTAGTTTTGTTTCACTGGTGTCTTGTGTTGAAGCAGCAGTTTCAGTAGTTTTGTTTCACTGGTGTCTTGTGTTGAAGCAGCAGTTTCAGTAGTTTTGTCTCACTTGCGTCTTGTGTTGAAGCAGCAGTTTCAGTAGTTTTGTCTCACTTGCGTCTTGTGTTGAAGCAACCGTTTCAGTAGTTTTGTTTCACTGGTGTCTTGTGTTGAAGCAGCAGTTTCAGTAGTTTTGTCTCACTTGCGTCTTGTGTTGAAGCAGCAGTTTCAGTAGTTTTGTTTCACTGGTGTCTTGTGTTGAAGCAGCAGTTTCAGTAGTTTTGTCTCACTGGTGTCTTGTGTTGAAGCAGCAGTTTCAGTAGTTTTGTCTCACTGGTGTCTTGTGTTGAAGCAGCAGTTTCAGTAGTTTTGTCTCACTTGCGTCTTGTGTTGAAGCAGCAGTTTTAGTAGTTTTGTTTCACTTGCGTCTTGTGTTGAAGCAGCAGTTTCAGTAGTTTTGTCTCACTGGTGTCTTGTGTTGAAGCAGCAGTTTCAGTAGTTTTGTCTCACTGGTGTCTTGTGTTGAAGCAGCAGTTTCAGTAGTTTTGTCTCACTTGCGTCTTGTGTTGAAGCAACCGTTTCAGTAGTTTTGTCTCACTGGTGTCTTGTGTTGAAGCCGCAGTTTCAGTAGTTTTGTCTCACTTGCGTCTTGTGTTGAAGCAGCAGTTTCAGTAGTTTTGTTTCACTGGTGTCTTGTGTTGAAGCAGCAGTTTCAGTAGTTTTGTCTCACTGGTGTCTTGTGTTGAAGCAGCAGTTTCAGTAGTTTTGTCTCACTGGTGTCTTGTGTTGAAGCAGCAGTTTCAGTAGTTTTGTCTCACTGGTGTCTTGTGTTGAAGCAGCAGTTTCAGTAGTTTTGTCTCACTTGCGTCTTGTGTTGAAGCAGCAGTTTCAGTAGTTTTGTCTCACTTGCGTCTTGTGTTGAAGCAGCAGTTTCAGTAGTTTTGTCTCACTTGCGTCTTGTGTTGAAGCAACCGTTTCAGTAGTTTTGTCTCACTGGTGTCTTGTGTTGAAGCAGCAGTTTCAGTAGTTTTGTCTCACTTGCGTCTTGTGTTGAAGCAGCAGTTTCAGTAGTTTTGTTTCACTGGTGTCTTGTGTTGAAGCAGCAGTTTCAGTAGTTTTGTCTCACTGGTGTCTTGTGTTGAAGCAGCAGTTTCAGTAGTTTTGTCTCACTGGTGTCTTGTGTTGAAGCAGCAGTTTCAGTAGTTTTGTCTCACTGGTGTCTTGTGTTGAAGCAGCAGTTTCAGTAGTTTTGTCTCACTGGTGTCTTGTGTTGAAGCAGCAGTTTCAGTAGTTTTGTCTCACTTGCGTCTTGTGTTGAAGCAGCAGTGTTAGTAGTTTCATGCATCTTTTTAAGCACTGCTTGTTGCTTTCACTTGACTGCCTCCGCGTAACGAGAGTGGGTACAGCAGCACTCAACAGTGCTCCAAAAACAGAACAGGTAAATGTCAATGAAAATGGTAAAAAAAATAAAAAATAAGGAGAATATTTTAATGGAAAAAAAAATCCTTGGTTATATACATCTATAAACATGGTGGTACAATGTATTTTCTTGAACAAGGCCTTTGTAAACTAAGTGAACTAAAAACAAATGACAGATAGCTTTCCATCTGTACAGCTCGTACAGCCTGGCAGCTCGTTCTCTCAAGGCTGCAGGTTCAGTGAACGCTGACTAAAGCAGCTGTTGCTATGGAAAGTCGCTTACGTTCTATGAGAGAGAGAGAGAGACAGAGAGAAAGAGAGAGAGAGAGACAGAGTGTGGATGTGGGGTGAATGAGAACGCATGTCCTCTCTCAGCCAGGCTCACCTTTGAATCTTGATGCACTGCTTTGTGGATGCTATGCTTTCATTGTGGTTGCTTGCTGCAATAATGTTGACCCACGGCGAAAAATGCTACTCTCACCGCTAATGCCTTTGTTTACCTCTGTTAAATCAAGAGAGTGGGGGCTGTTTTCACCCTGTATTGGGCAGGCAGAGTGGAATTTGTGGATATTTAATATTGATCACGTGTGATCATGTGTGGCTAATTCTTTCCCCTTTATATTATTCAGTTACTTTGAAGCTCTTGTCCAAAACATCCTTCCTGTCCAGACATGATGAGTTGACTACAGATTTGGAGCCACTGCCCTTACTTACATCAACCTTTCTGTCCCTCATAATACGCCTTTTTCAACACACAGAAGCTCTTATCATTAGATTTTGTGCAACCGTGCAAAACCTTTTGAAATGGAATATCAACCCAATCATGTTTTTATTCTGTTCTTGCAAACACACACTATTCTGAGCTGTTGACAGAGGCAGAGCTAATTTCCCCCGACATGCAGTGGGCTGGCCGTTACACCCGTATCTGCGCTTGTTTGGATTACAGTAACAGGAACAGGCCCAGCTGAATCACCTCTCCACAGCTCTCTTATCAAGCTGCTTACCCCTCCTCTCTGTCCCCGCCCATTTTTTTTAAATATACATCGGAGTCATTCGTTCGGAATGGTTCACTCACTCACTCACTCACTCACTGTTCCTCATGTAGTCTTTATCATATAGTGAACTATGATACTCACTCACTGTTCCTCATGTAGTCTTTATCATATAGTGAACTATGATATACTACCTCACTGTTCCTCATGTAGTCTTTATCATATAGTG